>NW_006442484.1:33775374-33788295 GCF_000325575.1 Pteropus alecto
TCCTCTGTTAATCTCCTTATTCTGGCGCAATGAGCCCACACTGTAGACAGGTATAAAGGTGTCCAGAACTCTCCTCCTAACATCATCTAGGGAAGAATTGCTAGAGTTAACACTCGTAATTGGCAGTGTCATCTTTTTCATTCTTCACAGAAGCTCTGTTATTTAGGTACCATTATTATCCTTGTTTTACTGCAAAGATGCTGGGGCCTAGAGAATTTAGTTAACTTGCCTGAGGTCATCCAATCAGGAAGTAGTAGAGCTGAACCCACCCACCATGCTCTACCTTAGGATCAGATCTCTTCACCAGGCCACTGGTGGCAGGTACCCAGCAATGACTGTCCTGGTCTAGAGATGTCATAGGTGAGCCTGAGAGAGGTTAATGAGTAAGAGTAAGTTAAGTGGATATATTTGTTTCCAGGGCTGCTATAACTCAGTACCATAAACTGGGCAGCTTAAAACACAAAAAACAAAAAAACAGAAATTAATTGTCTTAGTTCTGGAGGCCAGAAGTCTGAGATTAAGGTGTCATCGGGGCCGCGCTCCCTCTGAAACCTGAAGGGGAGAATTTGTCCTTGTTTTTTTTTCTAACTCCCGGTGGTCCCTGGCAATCCTTGGCATCCTTGGCTTGAATATGAATCATTCTAATCTCTGCCTCCATTGTCACGTGCTGTTTTCCCTCCTGTGTCTCCGTCTCTGTGTCTCTTCTAAGGCCATCGGTTTCACTGGATTAAACATCTACCCTACTCCAGTATGACCTTACCTTAACTAATTACATCAGCAAAGCCCTATTTCTAAATAAGGTCACATTCTGAGGTACTAGGCATTAGGAATTTAACATGTTTTTTTGGGGGGGGAGGAGGGCACAATTTAACCCATAACATTCTGCTAGGGTTCTTTTGATTTCTTTAACCTTTAAACCCTTCGTTTTAGCTGGAGAAATGAGTACCTTGCCCAGTCACAGAGCTGATAAGTGTTAGATACAGGTCTTGGCTCCAAAGCCAGTGCTCGCTCTGCTCCACCAGGCTGTGCCAAGAAATGGCTCAAATGCCAACAGCTGGTGAGGGTGAGTCTCATTAGAAAGTTAAGATAACAGTGCCTTATATTTAGACATAGGGGCTTAGAGATTACAGAACATTTTCCTACCCAAAGCAAAAAGAAAAGAAGAAAAAGGGTTGTGCCTGTAATCACTTTCAAACTGAAAGGCTACATCTTGAAAGAAATGTAGGAAGTAGTGAAACCATAGGGTAAAAAAAAAAAAAAATTTCCTGGGGAACTGTATTGTGCTATATGTCTGGTCAAAGGAAAACAGCTCTTTGCTGGAAAAGCCTCGCTTTTGTCAAGCAGTATGCTTCTTCCAGAGCTAGGGGTGGGCTGGCTTTCACAAAATAAGTCCTTGCGAAGGCAATCAGAAGGCTTTCTTGCCGTGAGGTCTTTCATTCTTGTGAGGTTTTATTCCACTGGTTCTCTTGTTCATTATCGGTAAATGCATGGCTCCCAGTATTATGCAAAAGTTTACCCCCAGGCTCGACTGTGTTACTAGGACACCCAAGATTCCAAAAAGAATATGTAATTGTTTCTGGCACAAGGTAGCTTGAATGTCTGGGTTGCATGATATCTGCTTTGCCTTCGGGCTTTCAATTGTCAGCATTCCATAGTCAAGTAGGCAGTGATGGGAGTGTGTTAATTAGATCAGGTGCTTGATCTTGAAGTCTGCACCAGCGATGACTAGTAGTCGGCTTCAGAACTTTCGAGCACTACCTGTCTTTCTCCCAGTCTGCCCCAGAATGTAATTATCTTGTCAGCCAAGAAGCTGTAGCGCACAGCTGAGCGAGTGCTCGGCAGCAGTAACAGAGTGATAAGAAAAGACAAATGGACCCACCATGTGTGATTGTTCTCAGACAAACAAGTACAGAGAGGCAGTGGAGAATGGAGACTTCGAGAACAAAGAGGCTACATGGAGTATTTGTTACTGAGGATACAGCAGATCATCTCTTAATAAGATTACCCTGCTTTTTGAGAGGAATTGCAGACCTTTGCTCACAAATGCAAATCCCAAAGCTTCAGAAAGCTCTTCTAAAATGGGAAGCGATGTTAGGTTCCTTAGCATGCTCTTTTGCTTTGCAGACCCAATGGCAGGTAATAAAACTTTGAAGGATGACTGGTAGGAACACGATGAAGGGGAGCAGAAAAGAGAGAGCAGGTGTGTGTTGTATACACGAGGACTGCTAAAGAGGTATTAGCCCTTGATAACTTGCAGTCTGGTGGATGGACCAGCAGCATCAATATCATCTGGGGGCTATGAGAAGTACAGAGTCTCAGGGCCCAGTTCAGACCTCCTGGATCAGTTTGCCTTTTAAAAAGCTCTCCAGGTGCTTGGATGCACTAGGAGAGATTTTTAAAAACACTGATGATATCTGGATCTCAGGCCCAGAAGTACTGATTTATTGGATTGGGGCGTGGCCTGGGCATTGGTCATTTTAGAAAGCTCTCTAGGCAATTCTAATGAGCACCAAAGTTTAAGAATGACTGATACAGAATGGTCTGTCCAAGAAGGGCTGTGGCAATTTAGAAAATAAAGGTGTTATGTTTTTAAATCTGTATACCCTTAATTCAGAAGGTATCCTCAATTATAACATACTTCAATACTTCGTTGAGGCTTAAGACATCTCTTCTATATTCAACAACAAAAGTGTTTTTGAATGCCTGCTGCCCATGGAATAGCATCATGCTTACTGCTCTTGGCCTTTAAGACTGAGAGTTTGGTTTTAACCTTCCTATCCCACTTTATCTCTTTCTCCCATTAGGCTGATTAGCCTTATTTCGGTTTCTCAAACACAGTGAGCATTGAGTCCCTTACTGCCTCAGGGCCTTTGCACATGTCTTCCCCTCTCGAAAACTCCTCATCCTTCAGGTTGCTGCTCCATAATAATTTCTTGAAAGGGGTCTTCCCTGAAGATACTTGAAGTAAGATCTCAATCTTTCCCCTTTAATTATTCTCCATCCCTGCACACTACTCTTTTCCAGTTTTTTAGTAAAATTTCTAAAACTTTTAGTGTAAGTGTGTCTCAAATATTGCATGGGACATACTTATACTAAAAATTCTTTGTTGCTTATTTAAATTTTTAATTTTTCTGGGCATCCTGTATATTATGTGCTAAATCTGGCAATCCTATAGAAAAAATATGCCGATGCCTGAATTAATGAATAAAGTATGCCCAAACTGTTCAAGCTCAAAAATATTTTCTGATTCCAAAATTTTCTATTTACTTTTTGAAGATTCAATACTACAGGGGCAACAAGATATTGAATTATATTTCAATTAATACTAGCTTCTCTGTAGCATTTTAAGGGCTCTTTCAGATAATTAGGCACAAAATTAAGATATATAATACTCCCAAACTCTTCTAAGGTCCAGGGGGCTGTCAGTTTAACTTATTCCTCATGCCTTGATGCCACATGTAACTGCTTAATAGGCTCTGCCATGTGGAGAATGCTTGCTTCCAGTTAGACTCTTGCATGGCGATCCAAGCTGGAGTTGAGCTTCCTTTTAGCATAGCATAGTAATTTGGGCCAGCCTTGCAGACACAGACAAGAGTGGCCAACTGATACCTTAGGAAAGCTTCAGAGGGTAGATGGGTAAATGAGTTAAACAGAGGTGCCTGCATCCTGAGGGCCTTTGAGAAAGCATAAAGAAAGGCAGTTATACAGCTTAGAGCTCAGAATGGAGAGGAGCCTTTGGAGAAGCTGAGTTTGGTCACAGACGTTAGAGTCCTCACTAAGGGGGCACTTGCAGGGATAAGAAAATAAGTATTAGAAATATTTTGTTGTTCCTATTAAAGTTATCATGAAAGTTATACATGAATGTGTAAAAAAGTAATCAAATCATGTGAATATGTAAAGAAGTAACCCAGTAAGTAAAAATGTAGTAATTGTGATGTTCTGTAGCTACTGATGGGAAGCAGTTAGCTTTTATTTTAAAGCAGACATCCTATAAGTACAGCAACCACAGATTCGGGATTTTGTAAAATGACCTTGATTTTCTCTAATGTCATCCTTGTCAATAAAGTGATTGTGTGACACTTATAACTAAACGCAGTTTAAGACTGTAAATATATCAACTCATTCAAAAAAAATTTGAACATACTTAATATGTACAATACGATGCCAATTATGTTAAAATATGTAAATTATGCAAAGAAAAAAAGAGGACTTATTCTAAAATGTCAAGAATGGTTAGCTATGTCTGAGCGGTGAGTTTTGAGTGATTCTTATTTTCTTCTTTATGCTTTTCTTTATCTTTGCTCTTTTTTCTCTTTCAAATAATGTGGTGGTTTTTTTGGGGGGAGGGTGGGGAGTCACACTCCCACATTGTTGGCAGGAGAATAACTGATACAGCCACTTTGGAAAGCGGCTTGGACACACCAAGGAGAGTTGAGAATGCCATTCCCCAGTGACCTGGGGACTTTACTTCCAGAAATGAATCCTCAGTAGAGAACATGTGTGCAAGGATGTACATGGCTGCAACATCTGTAATGCTACACAGTTGGAAGTGTTACGATGCCCTCAGATGCAGAATGAACACACTGCAATGGAATATGCGTAGCAGTGAAACAGAGTAAATGAGAACTATAAGTATCTCCATGGATAAGCTTCAAAAATTTGACCGCAACAATGTGAATGTACTTAATGTCGCAGAGCTATATACTTAAACATGGTAAAAATGGTAAATTGTGTATGTACACTTTACCATAATTTAAAAAAAATCCCAAAACATAACATTGAGTCAAAAATCAAATAGTAGAAATAATATGAAATTAAACTTGTATGCCGCAACGCTGTAATTATTTGTGGATATACATATATTTTTAATAGTACAAAAAATAAATGTGGGAATGATAAACACTGTGTTCAGATACTGGTTATTTCTATGGGAGGAAAGAGAGAGGTGGGGTCAGAGTTGAGCAGTTACACAACAGTCAACTATATCTCAAATGTTTTATTTCTTTAAAAAAAAACCTGAAGCAAATATGGAAGCGAAATGTCAAGATCTGAGAAATCTGGTGGTAGGCATGTGAATGTTCACTACCTTACTCTATGTTTCTGTGTGCTTGAATTGTATCATAACAAACCTATAGCCTTTGTCAGACCATGTGTCCCCTTTTCCCCCTTTGACTAGAACCGTAGATAGCGATTACCATAGACAGTAGCTATTTTACTATTTATTTATTGAATTTTTATGAGTTTATTTGAGCCAAACTGATGACAATTACAAGGAAGTGAAATCTCAAATGCTTCAACAATAGCTGTTTTAGATGGTTGGTTAATGACTTCATGCTCCCTGGCCTGTTCTTGCCGCTCAGAGCTTAAACGACCCACAAAGTAGAATCCAAATGTCTCTTTTCTTTTTCAAGTCTATACGTTTAAAAATTGCCATATTCATTTAAATTAATAGCAACATCAAAGAACCCTAGTGTTTACTGGCCTTGAAGGACTCTGCCTTTTATAAGAATTTCACTTATTGGTTCCTCTGTCAAGCAGCTCAGCTCACCCTTAGGCTCTGGGCTTTCACTGCTCAGTGACTTTCAAAGTCAATTACTTTATTTAAAATGCTGCTTCTCTGGTGGTCTAGTTGCTAGAAATTAGTACGTTCTTTCACTACAGCAGTCCAGTTTCAATTGCGACTTAACTCAGTGGTTGAGGCTGTGGACACAAACTGCCTGGGTTCAAATCCTGACTCTTCTATGCAATTTGCTTTGTTATTTTGGGTTCTATAGCCATAAAACGGAGATTAAAAGGTAAAACGAGTTAAAATCTTAACCCCAGACTGCTACCTAGTAAGCCCTCAGCAAACTTTCCCAATTATTTTTATAGTTACAGTTGCATATCATCTCTGGTTCTCAGTTTCCCCAGCTATAAATAAAAAGGCTTAGTCCAACATTATGGTACTGAGAGCATCAAAGGTAGTTTAAGATTGCCAATTAATTTGCTGCCCCTTCTAACCAAGATGGTGAATAGAAAAACTAAAAACACTGACTGATTGAAAACTGGCTGCTCAGCAAAACTCTGCCTTAGGGTCTCTTTCCAGAATACAACTTCTAAAATGCCCTTGTCATGTTCGTTAGGCAAATTATTGGTCCACAAGTCTGTTAATGCTCTATGAGAATTCTCGAGCCAGGCACTGTCTTATTCTTCTCTTCTATAATCAGAAACCCTGGTTCATGGGAGGATCTCATGAAATATTTGACGAATGAATGAATTAATGAATGAATGAATAAATAAATAAATGAGCGACTTCAGTCAATAGCATCTTGGTCCCAATGATATGCTAGATATTCTGGGTGCTGTGTAAATCTTGAAACATTTAGGTATTATATCGTTGAAATCCCATGTTTTAGTTCTACATGGGTTGGCATAATAGGGCATCTCATTAAGACCCTACTTTAAATCCGTATTTTTTTTTTCTGTGTGTTTATTTTCTGGATTATGAGGCTTTGAATTCTTTAGAAGAAAAGCACTATGTGGCATCTAAAGGATAGCTACTGATGACTTTCTGATTTATTAATTAGACTGGAAAATACTTCTAATAATCTTGCCCTGATAATCTGAAGGCATGAGTCCTATTTCCAAATTTTAAAAGAGGCTTTATTAATGAGGGAAGTGTAAACAGATGCTTCTCCTCGGTTTTTGTTCCCAGACACCATCAATTAAAGAGAAATCAAAATCCTTTTCTATTATACCTGAATTAAGAACAATTTATTAACTACAAGGATATTTCTCATAATTCACAAATTGCCTTTTCATTCTTAGATGATTTTATTTTTACTAAAAGCATAAATTTGAAATACCTCACTATAGGTTGGGGTTGATAGGATAAAATAACAACTTTCTACACCATGCCCAATAATTTGCTATATTACAGCTAGCTAGATTTTATCTGCACAAAGACCATTGGAATTCATGGTGATTTCCCCGCTCCGGGCTCAGTCACTGACTACTAAAGTTGGAGGTCGTTTTATTTTTGTTTGTTTGTTTGTTTTGCTTTGTTTTTGTAAATACCAAGGCCAAAACTATAGGAATTTTCATCAGAGCAAAATTATTTTGACCTTTTCCAACAGCGAACATTGTAAAACAAAATGGTAACAGAACAGGCTAATAAGCAGGAGAAGGGTCCAATTTTCGTTTTATCTTCCTCCCTCATTTCTCTGCCTTTCAACTCTGTTGCTGCAGTGAAAGTTCAAAAGATGAGCAAAAAAAAAAAAGAAGGGGTGAAATAAAATTGAAACTCGTATATGGTTGATAATTTTCACAAGCCACACAAGAATGTCAGGCTCAGAGCATTTTGTGGCTATTCTTCATGCTTGTTTTTAGATATAACAACTAATTGCTCAGGGGTTTTTCTTTCATGGCCTAGTAAGAAAATTCTGGAGCTCATCCAGCAGGCTGGTTCTAAGACTGATGACAGAGTATTCTTTCCTCTCTGGTGCCAGCTGAGTCTAAAGGGATCGTAGCAAAGGGTCAGGCACCTCCACCTGCTCTTACGCATGGGTTCCCTCAATCTTGACAAGTATTTGTCACCCAAAACTTCAAGTCCCTATTTAGAAACTTTAATCCAATTTGAGAAAAGATGAGGTGTTTGCACTGCAATTTTTAAAAAATTTATTCAACAAATATTTACTGAGAATCTAGTGTATATTGAAAATTGTCTTAAACAGAAAGATGAACAAGACCCACCATTTTCCTCAAAGAGCTGATAATCAAGGGCTTTTTACCTCCAGGGAGAGGCCCTTCGGTGGTATAAAAACCAGCCTGGGTGCCTGTCCCATGCTTTAGACACATCACTCTGTCCTAATAACCATAGGGACATCAATTAATGGTCACAGACTAAACTGGACATGTCTATTACCAATATATCTTGTTTACTTTCTAAGTGCTGTGTTTCAACATTACTACAACATAAATACAAGGTCATATAATAATTATTATTATAACTTCATAAAACTCATCTTTTCCAGGCAGATGTAGACATTTTGAAAGATATAGAATGTTTTAAAGTCTTGTAAATAATCCCAGGTGGTTAACAATTTGACAATGTAGTAAAGAATGCTTATTTAATTGTTTTTTATCTCAATATCTCATTAGGAAGGAAAGACTAGTCAAATTAGACAGTTGAGGCTTATTAGCCTGATACTATCTTAGTGTAAATTAACAGTAAATTAACAGTAAACATTTGAAAACAACAGAGGAGATAAAAAAAATTGTTTTTAAGCTTGGATAATTGAATACTGAATCAAAATGGTAGTTAGCACTAGAATGTAATATACTACCTACGGCTCAGTCTATTATCTATCATTATCTCTTGAACCCTGTAATTAGACAAACAGGAAACTATTCGTAATAATAAGTTTGCTCAAAATATCTGTTTGCTGGAGTATGGGGTGCACACTGTAGTCATATTGAACTGAAGGAGAAACTGCTTACTTTATCCTTTCCATTGTTTGTTCATCTCTGTTACCACAAAGTACAGCAGCACTACACATCTGGGAAGCCCAGCGCATCTTACCAGAATTACTGAAAAAACAGTCATTTTCCCTGCATTCCATGAATGAGCTACATAAATCTTTTTGCTGCAAGATAGGGCGCCATTGAACCTAACTCATCCCCTGCCTGGGGTGTATGCACACAACTCTACTCAACACAGAACTGGGGCAGGCAGTTTGCCCCCTGGAATTTCCATTAGCTCCTACCACTTAGTAGCTTTCCTTTTCCTATTGCTGGTTTTATTTTTCAGTGATTCTTTAGTAGTTAAGTTTCTCTATCACAGCTATCCAAACATCAGGTTGCACAGGGCTGCTGCACACACATAAGGCTCCTTCTAAGAGATTTAAGTGGAAAAGCAACACAAGCCATTATTGGTCTATTTTCAGTTTTCATTATCAATAAAACAAGAGATCAGCATTTTCATGCTGTGTGAAACTTTCAGGAAAGTGCAATGTTGCTGTCATTATCTTGAGACCAGGCAGCTGTCTGCCCCCACTAATACAGATGGAATAGCGAACCCAACAAAATAAAAATAAAATAATGAAAAGACTGAAGTCATAGAGTGGGCTGCTGACCTGGTCCACTACGTGGCTCCCTACGAATGTCCCTTTGAATTTAACGGAGCCTGGATGGTAAAGACCACAGATCATGACAGAACGTAAATTTGCCTCATAATGAGATTAGTAGACAGGCGAAATGAATGTCCTGCTGTTACATTAGAGGCAGTTCTAATCTGGTGTTCTTCTTGGAAATGGGCATTCCTTTGCAACAAGGGAGGAACCGTGGATGCAACTAGCTTAAACACGACGGGTTCTGTTTTGCCACATAGTTATTTTCCTCTGTCTTTTTAATAGCAATTTTGAGGAGGTATATAAATGAGTTGTGAGTCTTAAAGACTATTACCAAAATGAGTTATGGTCGTCTGTGTTCATGATCATCAGTCGTGTTTCCCAGACTCTCCTGTTAAGAAAAGTTCTGTGCAACACCCCCTCCCCCTTCAAAACAGGAGCCCTGCTGTGGAGGAGGTGTTGAGACCCCCAGGGTCCTCTCACACTAGCCTTAAGTATCAAAGGCAGAATAGACTCACTATTGTATTTGTGGTATATATTTTTTTAAATCTTTACCGCAGTTCTACTACTTAAAACCACTGGAAACAAGTATCACATACTAAAGAGCCTTAAGAAAATGCCCAGATCAGGTGAACCCACATGATCTCTGCATAGAACAAAGGCCTCAAGTATGCAGCTTGATTGCAAGGGACTTCCTTGGTTTTCAGCAGAAGGCAATCTCACCTGGAGTACAATAACCTCCTCTTATTAAAAATGCAAGATAGGATCTCCTCCTGGATCCTTTCTACATAACCTAATGCAAGTTTATGGGGTGCACCAATCTCAGCATTGAGTGGCATTTAATCAAAGCCTCTGTGAAGTAATCTCAGTGTTTCTTGAACCCTGTAAAGTCACTGAGGAGTTAAGAGATCCTTTCAAAAGGAATGGGAGATCAGACTCTGAATTTAGGTGTATTTGAAGCGTTAGCACAAAAGTTGGAGACAATTTAATGTACGCCTATTTTCTTGACATTTTCTAGGTCCCAGGCTAGAGAGTCCTTACTTCTCTGTGACACTGCGCATTAGAAATAGATCATTTGCTAGTACCTCAATTCATGGCATTTTGACACATTGTTTTTCTTAGACCAGAAAGAAACCACAGAAATCTTTTGTGTTTGCATATGCGTTTTACGATTTAAGTATTGGTTTACAAACATTATTTCATCTAATGAAAGTTCTCTCTCTGTAGTTGGTGCTGGCATCCCAAAACTTGAACTGCAAATCCAGCTACTTTATGGAGAAATTATTTTTTGGTTCAGTCTAACAAGTTTTTTTCTTGCAACTTTCCACTTCTCAATAGCTTGAGTTGTGTCTCTACTTATATGTTTTCTCGTATCTAATTTGCAAATGTCAGAGCATTTAAAGTCAGTTCTCCTCCCATTCTCATAATTTTTTCTGCTTTCTGTTAATTCTCTCCTCATCAGATGAAATAGTTCAAGGGGAGATAGACTAGATTTCCATTAGAAAAGTGGTCCTATCTTTATTGGTGCTTTCTTACGACTTATTTTTTCATTTCCATAATTCTTTTTTCCTTGTCCCACATATCTGTCCCCATTCTTCTTGGCACCTCTGTGTTTATCATTTAAATTATAAACAGTAACTGAATCCACTTTTCCAAGTGTCCAGTACATTTGGCATGTGTTAATAATTTTCTAATAGCATCCCATGCGTTAAACTCAGGGTTAATGTTAAAGTTTCATGTCGAATAATCCCCTTGATGGAATTTCCTGAATTATGTTTGCTTACCTCATATAAATGAACTTGTTCCTGGGTTACGGCAAAGATGAGTAACACGTTATTTTGCACCAGTTTATCAATGAGTTGTCCGATTGTCGGATACTCCTAAAATTAACACATAGATTTTAAGTATCATCTTAACAAAAGTATGTGAAATAAATAAAGGAATGTTTTTTTCCAAAGATATCTTACTGAGTTTGGCATTTTAATGCTCATAGGCCTTACTGTGTCTATCACTCTAAGTAAACAAATACACAATTAGCACTACTTAATTGGTTTAATAATTGTTTCCTAAATCTTGTAAATCCAGTTAATTCCTAAGAGTCAGTGCCTGTCAATGTGGTGCATTATGCGCTGTTACTTCTAATGTGATCACTTGAAATTTACTTAACAACTCGTAGTGTGCCATATTTTCAGGGGTAGAGACACGTTTCTTCTTCTAAGTGCCACTTGCCAGCAGACTCAGGTTAGAGGGAATGTTAAAGTGGAAGGAAGAGCAGGTATACTCTGACAGATGTCACTGGGTGACTCTTATAGCTCTGAAACTCGTACTGGAATTGGATGAGGCAGAATAAGAGCTGGGGAAGGGACAGCCTGCTGAGAAATGACACACCACAATTCCTCCGTCCATCTGACTTGAGCTCTTCCTATACCAGTTCTTGGGGCTGGTCTTATTGCCTTTTTGATGTCACTAATCGGTTTTATGAGTTCCTGCAATATTTTCACAGGACAGTCGAAAACACATTCTATTGACACATTTATTCCCAAGTGATATGGGTACTTTAAAAAATAAAGAAGTCGTTAATTATCAAATCTGAAGATGGCTTTTACTTTCCAAGGCTGAAAAATTGCAGCACATTTGCCTCTGGGATGAATCCAAATGTGGATAATGTACAAAGAGGAAACTCAGGTGAAAGAGTAGCCTGCAAACAATTAAACGAAGAATTTGTCAATTGTGTCTGAAATCAGCCAAAGTGGAGGGACACTGAACACTAATGCAGTGCGTTCACTTATCCTCAGCACTTCTGGGGTATTTTTGTTTAATGCCTTCTTTAGGCACAAGATTCAAGTAAATGGAAAAGTATAGTTTTGCCTAAAATACTCAGGAAAATGACCCAACCACAAATCTGGCTGTTTGCTACGTTTTCCGTGCCTTTTGGATTTTTACTAGTAGATCTTAGTAGAATCCAGATAATATAAATTTTCCCAAGTCTGACATTTTCCTCTGCTGTTCAACTGCCCAAACACTAAACATCCTTAACACCAAACACTAGTTCACCCTTAAGCGTGAACTCCTCCAATGCTGGTCCCTCCTTTTCTCATATTCTTGAAGCTTTCAACTGCTGTGTTCATATAGCCAAAATCATACCTTGTAGCCCTTCATAGATAGGAAATATGATTTTTTATTTGATCCAGATCAGCTGGATTAATTCCCACAATTATACCAGGGACCACGTCATTATTTTGTGGCCCCAGGAACCTGGCCCAATGTTGAATACATAGGAAGTGCTCAAAGGACCCAGGAGGTTATGTTACAGGCAGGCATGGAAATAGTCCATGGCTTCTGTGCATTTGTAGCAACTTACTCAACAGAATGAATTGAAAATTTATTAGATGAGAAGATTATATTAGGTAACAGGTAGTATTTTGCTCCTATGGTCCTGCTTTTTTTTAACATGTCTATTAAGGGGTATTTGAATAGTTACTAAGAAAAGGTAATGAAAAATGGATTCATTTCTCACAATTTCTTGTTCCTTGTTGGCTAAAAGACAAAATATGGCTACCCTCATGGATCTTGTAATATGGAAAGGCGGTTTATATAATGAAAGAATATATATGTTTGGGGAATACTGGTGATCAAAAGTTAGGAGAAAACATTCATGTTGAAGTTAAGAAATTTAGGCAAGGAATGGTAGCAGGTAATTTATGAAACATTAGATTTTTAAAAATTAATTGCCCACACTGTATTAAGCATTTATATACATTATCTCACTGAATTTTCATTTTTTAGAGAATAATTTTTTCTAATCTGATTTCAG
>NW_006442484.1:33788326-33793075 GCF_000325575.1 Pteropus alecto
CTTTCTCTTCCTTATATACACTTTTACAGCATTGTCATTTTAAAAAGTCACTTAAATGTTCTGTACTTTATTTTCCCAAAAGTTAAATGGGAATAATATGACTTTCCCAGGTTGCTATTTTGTAATTCAATTGTATTTCATACGGTAGTCAGCACCCACTGTATTCCAGGCACTGTGCTGTCAAGAAGTAGAGATAATACACCAATCGTGGCCCTGAGGAGCACACATTAAAGAAATACAGACATATGTGAGCAAACACATTTCCGTATAGCAATAGGCAAGAAGACATTTCTGTGGAGAGTGAGGGGAGAGGTAATTGCTATGGGGCCCAGCCAAGATCAAAAGGGCCCCCTGGAAGCAGTCATGATTGAGCTGGGTTTTAAAGGATAATTATGAGTTTCTCAGCAGGTACGAGGGAAGGGCATTCCAGACAGAGGGAATAACGTATGCACAAGCATGGCAGCCTCATGGTCTGTTCAAAGAAAGCGGTTAGAGACATAGGATTCTGGTGAGAACTGAGTGAGATAATGAACATTTTACCTCGTTTTACAAAAGTCAAGTTTTTTTTTTTTCCCTAGCACGTCACCAGCATTTTTTAAATGACAAAAAGTACACCAAATGTTAATAAACACTAACCAAGTAGGACTTGACTAATTGTTTCCCGCTGAGCCCTGTGGCCCATGAAAGCATGGCATTATTTAGGGGACATGACTCTGGAACCATGATTCACAGCAATTCCTATGTGATTACGCCTTTGGTCTGAGCCCCGCACCCCGTCCCTTTCTGGAACTGTGGTTGAGAGCAGAATGAGCTGACTTGTACTTCTTTTCTCAGGCCTAGAGCTTTTTGAAAAATTGCGGAGGTTCTGGGATCATTTGTGTCATAGCAGATCCTAACTTCTCACATAGCCCCATCACCCACCTGTGTTCCTGTGGGAAACTCTAACGGTGAGAATTGAGACAAATCATTTGTTAATCTCAAATCTGAAAATGTGCAGTGTTTTCACCAAGTGTGGGTTATTCTGCTATCTACTACAGTAATTATTGCTCCATTTGCCTCCTTATAGCCCTGAAAACAGTGTAGAGTACAGTTTACATACCAAGACAGTTGACATGGAGTATTCATTCTTGCTGTCCAAGTGACAGAGTCCATCATTAGGAATGACAATGCCTGCCAGTTTGCTGTCCATTCCAAAATGAGAATCAGCATCACTCACAAAGACCAGGAGATGGAGGGAGTCATTCCGCCAGCCAATTTTTTCCTACAGGAAGAAAGAAACATTTGAGTTGTATTAAATAGAGGCAGACATTTACTGAGAGTGAATCAATTAAGATTGGACACATTCAGATTAAAAAAGTTATATTGCTGGTCTATTTCAGCCTTTTTCATCTATAGTGAGTTGATAATATTAAAAACACAAAATTCCATGACATTTGCTTTTTCCTGGACAACATTTTCAGATGATTTATGCTTCAGAAAAAAAGTTTCACTACAATTAGTATCCAATTGATCTTGACTTTTACATATTTAATTATTTTTACTGTCTAGCTTTCAATTTACCAGAAAAATGAGGAGAGAAGGTCGTAGATTATCCCAAATCCAAGCTGAAGCAAAACTAGTCAAAATGCAGTACAAAATGGACTCAGCGTAAGCCTGTTCTATTGAAATGTCATCCAACATTTAGGCACATATTTCTCTTTCTACTGATATCATCCAAAAATTATAAATGTAATAGAAGGATAAGAATTGCTTATTCAAGTGTGACCCCCAAGGTACTGCTAATTTAGATGGTCTGTTGCTGTTTCTTAGCAGAGCTCTCTCCTCTGATTAACATCAGCCCAGATCTAGTTGCACAAAAGCTCATTTTGGCTGCACCATCACACCTTATTCTTTTTCTTCCTTCCCTAATTCCTTGGCCCTCCCACCTTCTAGTAGCTTCAGTCCTGTCTGTTTCCTGATATTTTCCATGAAGAGCTATCACCTGACGTCAGGGAAATCATTCCTGTGGATACGTGTCTGATTGTCAAGGAGAAGTGGTGTTCCTGCACTGCTATACAGACAGTGTGGCTTATTTTATTGGTTTGAAACAATAAATATATAATCATATGTAGAGGTTTATACTGGTTCAGGGGCATTTTTACTTTTTCATTACTTTCTGTCTTTGAAATTATTAACTCAAAAACTTAATCTGATCTCAATCTTTGAAAATTAGTCATACATAACTTGTTTTAGTCAAATTTCCCCAATACTTCTACAATTTTATTAGATTATTCAAATATTAGGCACAAAAATGTCCATCTTAATATGATTGAATTAAAAATTCAATAAAAATTTTATTTTAAGAAAAATATCAAAAGGAGAAATATGGCAATTAAAGGAAAGATAAAGTTAGCTAAGCTTTTCAAAGTAGATGTGTTAACAAAAGATAAAATTTGTGTTATCAGACTGAAACACTATTCCCCTCAGCGTACCTTACACACAGCTGCTTGCATAATTGCATCAAATCCACCTTCGGGTGTGTCAATATTAGCAGAAATTTTCTGTTTCTTCACAATTTCATTGAATCTTTCTGCATCATTCGTTAGTGGCAAAATATGCTTGAACCCAAATGTAGGTAAGCAGAAATATGGAATACTACTGTAAAAGTAAAATGTGAAAATATTTTTGATGAAATAATATAAAACACAATTAATAGATCTCATAGACTTGCAAAATTTCTTAAAAGAAGATGAGTTTTTCTGAAGTGCTGACTCTGTAACTTGGCTATGAATCTCATTGTTAAGTTTATTGTCACCATCTCCCACACATTTCCTCAAAAATGATCATATTAGCTAACACTGAGAGTTTACTGTGTGTCTTACACTTGCTCAAGCTCAGATAACAGATAATCAGATATTCAGACTCCCCACTCCTGTGTGTGTACATGTGTGTGTGTGTGTGTGTATAATTACTACCTTCTCTTGCCCCTCAACCAAAAATCCACCATTAAGTTTATATGACAACAATTTCTTTGTATTCCGATATCTTAAGCTGTCATCAAGTATGAGTCACCCTGTAGCAAGACAGAGAGAAAACTTTTGTATTCCTCCTCTGCTGCCACCTGTACACCCAGCGCTGCCTGCCAAGGCCCAAAAATCAGAGCAGGGCTCTCGGTTCTAGAGTCCAACTCTACTGTGACTGAATAGATGGTTGTAGACCAGCCTAGGAATAAAACCACCATTTAAAACAGTTTATATATGAGAAAGATACCATGTTAAGATATCTGACCCCAAAATACTGCAGTAGAACAGAAAGAGCTGATCATACATTCAGCTATGTCTTATTCTGAAAGCCAGTTAGTAGCTGTACATGAAACTTTGGGCAAGTTACTCAGCTCTTCTGAGCTTTGTAAGAAATTTGCATCTTTGTTGGTTAGAATTATTTGCTTATATAGATCTTACTAGGACTCTTTGCTTTTGGAAAGTGGAATAAATGTTAATTTAGTTCACTCAGCAGATTAATGTGCTGGGAGACCAATGTAGCTAAAACAAAGCAGAATGTCAGAGTCAGGTCATGCCAGGAAACTTTGAGTGGAGGCTGCCCCTGTCTGGTCAAATTTCTTCCTCTAATAAATGCTCATATTTGGTTGTTACTTTCTTAGTATAGCAATTGAAGGAAATAGATGCGCATCACCAAATAACTTATTTTGAATCTCTCTGCAACAATAGATTTGTTTTTTAAACGCAAGATAATTATGAAACACAATATTAAAAAAACGCTACTTACATTTTTTGTTAAAATTTTAAATAAATATTTACAAAATAAGACTGTAATTGTATATACTAAAAGGTTGATACCATCTTTTTTGAGTAGGAGTAGAAATAATTTCCATTTTCTTCTGTTTGTTTGTATTCTCACATGGGCTTGCTATCACCTTTGCAATAAGGAACTATACTGTCTACTCGTATATGTTTATGTGTGTACATATAAAAAAATCTAAGCATTTCATGGTCTGGTTTTCTCTTTTACAAAACTACAATGAATTCCTCATTGTTGGCGTCAAATTCAAAATAAAACAAAATAAAACAAAATGCCAAAACCTATATAAAATGAAGTTAAAAAAGAATACCTCAGAATGTTGGATAGAGGGATAAAATTTGACCTTTGTGCTATAAAATATTTTTAAATGCACATTACAACTCATCTACAAATCTGGAAATGGAGAAATTATGGTTTTTTGTTGTCATATCTCAGACAACAGCATAAGAGAGACTTCTTTCAACAATGTAAACCACCTCAGCATTCTTACACGGTGAAATAAATTTTCAGTGACCCTCCATCCAATGTGGATGAAGAAAAAAAGCAACTTTAAAAGGCATTACAGATTAAATTAAAACAGGTTTTACAAGTGTTATACACAGACCTACAGAGGACCCTGAGACCTTTTCAGGGAGTCCTTAAGATCAAACTTTCCACAATAATGAAAGATGTTATGCGTCTTTTTCCCTGTGTTGACATTTGCGCTGATGATGCAAAGGCAATGGTGAGTAAAACTGCTGGTGCCTTAGCATGAATCAAGGCAATGTCACGAAACCGTATAGTTGTCCTTATGTTTGTTAAGGACAAATATGGCAAGCATTTACCATAATGATTTGAAAAATGCCAGTTTCACTTCATTGTTCTTGATGAAGCAGTAAAAGTTATTAGTTTTATTAAGTCTACACCCTTGAAAACATGTTTTAAAAAAATATTTCTGTGTGACCACATCAG
>NW_006442484.1:33793123-33864336 GCF_000325575.1 Pteropus alecto
TGATTGTTTGAGCTTAGCTAGACTTTTTTCAATTTTTTTTATGGGATACCATTTTTACCTGAAAGAATGCTGACAGCCAAACTATTATTCCAACTTAGGTATTTGGTAGATATGCTCTTAAAAACAAAGAAAGTGAGCTCATTACTTCAAGAAAAACAAATATCAATATTTGTTGCCAGTGATAAAATTCGAGGTAACTAGAAAACTAGAATTTTGGAAAATTTCATGTCACTCATGAGATTAATAACTTCCCAATACATCAAGACTTATCTGATGATATTGATGGCAATATTAATGAATGTGATTTTTCAATATTGTACCATGAAATTTGTAAGATATACATCACTCAGTAAAGCGATAATTTCCAAATGGCCAAGCATTATATTGTAAAATCACACACATTGGTAAAAGTCATTCAAAGTGCAAGACAGACCGATGGCTTTTAATGTAACAGAATATGAAAAGTTTATTCATATTGTTTCATATTCCACATTGAAACTAACTTTTACCTTTTATCTAGTTTGATGTAATATCAAAGAAGAATTTATACAGTCATTAGGAAAAGCTGTTAACTATGTATGTGAGGTTTGACTTTCTTCATAGAATTCAACCAAACAAAATATAACAGATTAAATGCAGAAGCAGGTATGAGAATCTGGTTGTCTTTTTATAAACCAGATGGTAAGAGATTTGTAAAAGTGTAAAACAGTGTCATTCTTCTTGTTAATTTTAGTTTTGCTTTGGAAAATATAGTTATTTTTCATAAAGATGTGTTATTATAGTAATATGCAGTGCATTTGTTATAATTATTAAATAAATCAATAACTAATTATTTCTAAATTTTCTCAGTTTTACTTTCTAATATGGAAAATATTAATAGATATAACCCACATAAACTAAGTTCTTTTGGATCTTAATTTTTAAGAGTATAAGAGAGTTCTAAGATGTAAAAGTCTGTGGACTCCTAGATTAAAATAACTAGAGATGCTAAATGTTGAGAAGAGGAAGAAAATTAATACTTGTTTTGAATATTTGTTATGTTCTGAGTTCATTCAATTCTCACAATTGCCCTAAGAGGCAAATATTATTATCCTCATTTATAGGTGAAGAAACCAAGTTCAAAGAGAGTAAATTGTTGTGTAAGGTTATAATTTAGACCCAGGTCTGAAAAACTCCATGCTCTTTTCATTATTGCCTTCCTACTAAATAACATTTTTATTCCATAATTAGCAGGTTTGGATTGATTAAAGGATTGACTTTTGTGTTTAGTATTTGAGTTCTTGCTGTACATGTGTGTGGATGATGGTATTTGGATGAAGAAACAGAGAATTAAGGATGTAATAGGAAAGGAAAAAATACAACGTTGCAGCAAAAAAAGAACTATAAGTTTAACTAATGGTAATTTTGCTAATACAAATAAAAGAAACACCTTTAGAAAACAGAAAAATATTGACCTCTCAAGAGATCAAATATATAATCCTCCTTTGGGTCCCCATTCACTGTACCTTGTGCACTGAGTGTCCTGGCCTCCCCCTAACTTCAATCTATTGTTGATAGTAGCTACCAAGTACTTAGAGCTTCAAGGCCATGCCCAGTTGCAAATGCTTCCATTCATTATCTCACCTAATCCTTACAACCACTCTGTGTAATAAGTACTATTATTCCAAGCTGAAGCTTTGAGAGGTAAAATGATTCACCTAAGGTGACATTATGAGTGAGCAGATGAATCAGGACCTAATCCAGTGCTGACTTGCAAAGCCTAGACTCTTAATCACCGTGCTATGCTGTGTGCTTGCTCCTCAAAGAATCTCAGCTCCGTGAGGACTGGGCCAGATCTTTTTCTTCCAGAGATCTCTATGCCTACTACAATGCTTGCTACATAGTTGGAGCTCAGTACGTTTTTGTGCTGAATGAATGAAGAAATAAATAAATGAATGCGTGAATGAAATGCAGTCAGAGCTATAAAAAGCCGGACTGCTTTTCTTTTCTAGAGGCCTGATTAAGGACAGGGTGTTATTCTTAGTTCAGGATGCTAGGCTGCCTACTTAGCTGAGTCATCCAAGTTTTAAAATTTTAATCGTTTTCTCTGATATCATTCTATATCAATTGTTTTTCATTGTCATTCACAGAAGCTATCATTCACAGAGAGCATGATCATACACTTAGAAAATTCTAAGGAATCTACAAAAAATCAGACTAGAACTAATGAGAAAATTTATCAAGCTTGTAGGATACAAAGAGAATATGAAAAATCAATTGCATTTCTATGTTATCAATAAACAATTAGAAAATAAAAAATTTAAAAATACCACTAACGATAACATTAAAAAAGTCTATGGGAATAAATCAAACAAAGGATGAGTAGAATCTCTACCCTGAAAATGATAAAACATTGCCAAAACAAAACAAAATGAGACAAGATCTAAATGAATGGAAAAATATGTCATGGGCAATGATTAGATATGCAGTATTTTAAGGATGTTCATTCTCCTCAAATTGATGTCTGGTTTCGATGCTATTCTAATAAAAATCTCAGGATATTTTTTGAAGAAATTAACAAGCCAATTCTAAAATTTCTACAAAAATGTAAAGGATCTAAGATAGCCAAAACAAAAGGACAACAAAGTTGGAGGACTTGCACTCCAGATTTTAAGACTTGTTATAAAGCTACAACGATCAAGACTATAAGGCATTAGTGGTTACATGGGTATATTCAATGGATCAATGGAACAGAATAATGTATCCAGAATTGAACTCACACATATTTGATAATTCAGTGGGGAAAGGAAAATCTTGCTTAACAAATAGTGCTAGAACAATTGGATATTCACGTAGAAACAAAAGATGAACTTAGATCTTATTCTTTATTCTAAATACAAAAGCTAACTTGAGATCATCGACATAACTACAAGAGCTTCAACGATAAAAATTCTAAAAGCAAACATGGAGGGAATCTTTGTGACATTAGGGTAGACAAACGTTTCTTAGGACAAAAAAAAATACTAACCATAAAATTTAAAAATTGATAAATTGAACTTCATCAAAACTAAAAACTTTTGCTTGACCAAAAACATTGCTAGAAAAATAAAAATAAAATCCACAGACTGGGTGAAAATATTTGCAAAACATATTTGACAAAGAACTTTCCAGAATATATATTTTAAAAAAACCTCATATAATATAATGTTAAGAAGATAGATAACCTAATTTGTAAAAGTGAGCAAAATATTTGAAAAGACACTTCATAAAATAAGATATAAGAATAACAAATAAATACATGAAAAGATGCTCAACATTATTTGTCATTAAGGAAATGAAAATTAAAGCTATAGTGAGATACACACCTATTAGAATAGCCCAAATTAAAAAGACTGACAATACCAAATGTTAACAAGGGTTTGGAATAACTAAAACTCTTACTCATTGCTGATGGAAATACAAAATGGTATATCCATTTTGGAAAGTAATTTGATAGTTTCTTAAAAAATTAAAACTATACTTATTATACAATTCAACAATTACAATTCTAGGTATCTATCCATGAGAAATAAAAACATATATCTACACAAAGATTTATATGCAAGAGATCATAACAGCATTTTTAATGATAGCCAAAAAATGGGAAACAACTTGAATGTCCATCAATGGAAGAATGAATAAACAAAGTGTAGTGGAGCCATACAGTGGACTCTTACTTAAAACAAAAGGAACAAACTGCTATAAACACTAAATCACAGATGAATTTCAAAAACATTATTTCGTGTGAAAAAAGGCAAACACAGAAAGAAGGTATATACTACATTATTCCATTTATAAAAACCCCAAATAGGCAAAACCAATCTAAATTATAGAAACCAAAAGTGTTGCCTCTGGAGAAATAGAACTGACTCTCATGGGACATAAGAGCACTTTTTGAGGTAATGGAAATGTTCTACATCATGTTTTAGGTTGTGATTACATTGGTATAATCAGTCATCAAAACACATCAAACAACACTTCTAATGAATGTGTGCATTTTAGTACACGGCAATTATATCTCAAAAAAAAAGTGAGGAGGACAATGGGGGCAGACACTATCTCTGATGCTTGCAACCAAACGCAGTTCCTAAGAATTATAATCAGTGATGAATCCCTTTCATGGTCAAATGTCAGATTCTGGTTGGGAACCATACTACGATGTCTTAAAATTATATTATAAAATCTGTTTATCTTTTATAGAGATTGACGCCTTGGGAGTATACAAATATCGAAAGACAATGGAAGCTTGGAAAGTCATTTCATATACACTAGATTCATAGTAGTAAAGGTCTTGGTTTTGGACCAGCCCAGATCTTGGTACAGATCACTGATTAGCCATGTGGACTTGGGCAAATTACTAGCCTCTCAAAGCCACTGTTAGTTCTTCTGAGTATAAATAAGGATGACAAAATCTGCTTAGATCTGCTGTTATTATGAAGACTGAATGTAGTTATGTACGTAAAACCTTCAGCTTAGGGTCTGGCACAGACCAAATGGTAGCTCTTTTTCAATAGAAGGATATTAAATTTTATTTTGAACATGTCATTGGCTGTATAGGTAAGCCATAACAGAGCAACTTGCCCTTGACCATCGCCTGAATAATACATGGTTTTAATATATTATAATGGAGTCGTTGATTAGTTTCCTATTGAGTCAGTAGCAGTGAAGGCTACAAAGGCCTTTTTCAAAGAATAAGAGAACACCACATTTCCCAAAGCAAATCAGAAGTTTCAAAAAATATGATTTTAGCAGAAGTCATTGTAGTGGAGAAAGATTCTCTGAGAGAATGTGTGCTATTGTCAAATGGCCGCAGAAAGTGGTGGTCATTGAGGACAGAAGGTCTCAACAGTTCTGGGAATGGGCATAGTTCAGGGGAACCTATAGTGACAGACTCGGTCCCCTTGTCTGCAGAGCATAAAGCCAAATTTACCACATCCCGACCTACACAGGGAGATGGATGCTGCGAGGACCCAAGGCTAGAACCATGTATTAAAGTGACTTTCCTTTGGTTCCAAAAAACCCAGGAAACTAAGAGAGCTGCTGAGATCCAGCCGTTCAGGACGTAAATGCCAGGGAGTAAGCAAGCTCCTGCAAAGTGCAGCTCAAAGTGAGTCTATCTCTACAGAAAATCAGTGTTCAAAGACCCCAGAGAATCATTTACTTACCTACAAGGGTTGGCGATTTCTTCTGGCGTTGTTTTCATAAAAGGGGAGACGGGCTTTTCCACAAAAGAGCCAAAGCCCAGTCTAAAGTTGCTTGTTAATTTAGACATTTCCTTGGAAAGCAGGGAGCCCAGCTCTTTGATTGTGTTGAGGTCGTCATCCATGGAGGCTGAGAGGTCCATGAGGTAATACAAGTCCACTGGGTAATCCTCGGTCTGGCGGACTTGCACTTGAAGAGTCTGTTCACTGCCTGCAGTCCCGACAAAAAAAAGCAAATCCATAAAAACGTATGAGGACTTATTTGTGACTAATCAATCACTGGGCCAGCTGGCTATTTCATTCCAATAAGAAGTTACTGAAGATACTTAGGATTTCATAAACTATGTGGTAAAAGTTTATAAATGAATGAGCCCATGAAAATCTTTTAGCAGTGTGGTTAGAGCTACTGGAGGAGGTAAGAGTTAGGATATTTTATATCTCCTTGGGAGAACTAGCATCCATTTAGATAGAAGATAAGCTGATTTTTTTTGTACATGGTTTTAGAAAAGGAGAGCAAAATAAAAAGGAGTTTAAAGCTATGTTACAACCTACAAGAAATGTGAGGTAAACCTTGACATTTGAGCAATTCAAATGGTCACTATTAAATAAGGACTTTTTAGTAACACATGTGGAGTGCAAGTGACCAATATGAATAAAGAAAAGTATTAGCTTTGCAATTGTCTATTTCCTTAAGAATGGGAATCTGAGTATTCACAATCAATGATATATAATATGGTACAAGATGTACCAGCAGAACAGCAGTATTACCATGTGACATTAGATTTGTTTACATGAGCCCAGGCTCATGTAAATCATAACATACCTGGTCTCAATTTAAGAATCAAGCTTTGAGGTGCAATCTGAACAATGTCGGAACTATTTTTCTGTCTGCCTACACTGAGAGGCTTATTTGTAAGTATTTCTACTTGGGAGACAGGGTTTTCGATGAAGGTTAGTTGACATCCTTTAGCTAAAAGATTTGCCCAGGTATCACATCTTTCACCAACTCCAGATGGATGGGTAAAATTCTAAAAAAGAAAAGCAATAAAGAACAAAAGAAGACAAATTTGCATTTCTTTTGGAGATAAAATTTTATTTTGCTTGCTTTGCTAGTTAGGCATCTTGTCATACTCAGTATATCACATCCCATGTCCTGACATTGATTGTATGTCTGAAGTTAAGTTATAGCAGAATAACGAGATAATTCTCCATTAAAATTCTGAGTAAAATTGAATTCTTCTTTTCATTATATTCAATTGAATCTACCTAGCAGGTTTTGGGGGAGGATTTTTACTGCTTATTTCTTTAAGGCCTCTCCTGTGCCACTACTAAATCCGTGAAACAGATGAGTCATAGAGTTGATATCACCCTGGGAATTTATTACAGATGACCTGCAGGTTTGGGAACTCCTAGGATTATCCAAGCTCATTGAGTATATTACCAAATACAATGACAAAGAACCTTTTCTGTGAATTCCCAAAGGGCAAGGATTGTGACATCTCCTTAGTTAGCTCTCTGTCCTGGTTTAATTCATGAATGCATCATCTTTACATTATCAGCGTTACTTCACTAAAGTTAACCTCTTGGAGACTTTAAACTCGATGTCTTGAAGCATTCAATTCTTTAAAACTTTCTCTAAGATTTGGAGGTAAAAAAATGAAAGAGAACATGGTGTAGAAGACTGCTTTTCTGTGTAAGACTTGGGAGATCCCCAGTCTCCTTCTGATCCACCTGTGTAGCAGGAGGCAGTGAGATGAGTGTTCCCAGGCAGAGATGTGGCCATTCCAACCCTGCAATGCCCGGAAAAGAAAAGTGGATTGGGGAGATAAATCCCTGTCTTACCTGATAGCCAAGCCTGCTCTAAAGCTTAGGCTTTGAGCAAAGTTAAACTTGCGGCCCATTGACTCTCATGCTTGGAGAGAGGCAAACCAATGCTCATATTATTTTCTTCATTCTTTAGAATTCTAAGCCACTCATACTGTTTTCATCAACCAGGGAAGTTACATTTCTTCTGAAATTGATTTTTGAGAATATAATTTATTATGTATCAGTCAGAACTGTGCGTAGTTGAGGCCCCAGGCCAGGTGTAGCAAACTCTGTAATTTCCCAAGATGCCTCCAAGGCAAACAGTGGCTGAATGAGGCCTCACAATCCTTCTCAATACAGTATCATTGGTATAGCTATAATCGCCATCTTTGCCAAAAAGTCAAGCTGATGTTAACCATGGAACCTGTTTTCTATCTGCTCTAAGCAGAAGCCTAATTTACTTTTTGCTTCAAGTGCCTCAACCGATATAACTAACATTATTAGAGTGACTTTTTAGAATAATATGACCTTGAAATTTGACAATAACCGGCTACCAAGTATCATCTACCAGTAAAGCTGTCAGTAGTAACTTATGAAGTTCTCTTAAACGAGTGACAAAAATGCATTTAAATAAAAATTTCAGAGGTGAGCATTTTGTTAGGTTGATTTGTTGCTTTATGTTTCGCATGAAACTAATACTGTCTTTTTCAGGGAGTCAGTGTGAAAAAAAATGTAGATTTTTTTCCTTCTTTCTATATTCTCAAACCTACTTTTGACACACGAGCTCAAAAAAACATAATTGCCTTGCACTTTTGTGCCTCATCTGTCAAGGCAGTGATGGGAGTGAGCTGGGTTTGTGCTCTGTGGTGGGTGAGGCCCTCCTCCAGAGATACACATTCACCTTGGGAGGTGGATTTTAGCAGTTCTTGCCCGGTCCAGAGTCGGGTGTCCCGGTTTATTTCCCTTGAGCATTCTACCAGTCCCTGCTGCAGTTGGTATTTTAATATCTTAATGAGATTCAGTAGAGACCTGTTTTAAATCCAGAAAGAGCTAAGGCAGCTCTTTCTCACCAAGAATCATTTACAGATTGCTCTATATTGTCACTGGAGGCAGTGACTCAGGATGGCTTGTTATACATTTCCCAATCCCCCTTATCCTACTTTCTCACAGTTTTCAGTTTGATCAGATAAGGAATGTCTATTTCCGGGTTTGTCATTGTTGAGGTACAGCGTCACCAAGCTCATGAAAATGTAATTTTTAAAAGAATTGGATAATGTTTGAACAGTAAAGTTTACCCCAAAACACTTCTCTTACAGAATGGATCTTGGTTCCCAGATGTGATACGACGGTTTTGAAGTCAAGTATATGTTTAGTTTTAGAAAATATCATCTCCATGACCTCTGATGACCCAAGCCTTGGCATTGGACTTGTCAGCAGTTAGAAATGGCTTCAGAATAAGAGGTGGAATCTCATTAAATAAAGGAACCCGAGTTAAATATTTTTCAGAATAATTAGACATTCACTCCCTCCACAAATTACTTTTGAAATGATTACTTTGATCTACTGATGTGTACATTTTTCTTTCTAGATTTGTCTCACTCTTATAGCCCCACAGAAAGCAGAGCACGATAAAAACAATCACTGAAAGAATTAACTTAAGCGTAACTGCAGTTTTTACAAACATGTTGAGGTCATTTGTTTTACCTCCTGAGAACACCAGGCACACTGAGGTCCAATGAGTAAGCAGTCTTCACAGGTTTCTGCACCTCCCATGGCACAGCCACCTATGTTTAAACCCAGGCAAGACACAAGGATTCAGTGCACTCTCAGTCCATTTTCAAGACTTATGGCTCTTAAGTACTTGAATGGAGCAATATCAAAGTTTATTTTAGTCTTCAAAGATCAGTCCTCTAAATGTTAGCAATTCATAGAAAGGTTTATATTTTACACCTATCACACTGAAAATATGTATGCCTAATTAGCCAAAAATAATTATTCTCTTTTTTCTTAAAATATAAAAAATCTCAATGCTCACAAATATAGAATCCTCATATTTATTATCCTCATTCATTATCATGCACCTAAATTTTTAAAAAATTATTTGACCCATTTAAAATGTTTCTCTTTTAAATGTACTGTTTTTTTTATTTTTAAAATAAACCTCTTTCTCTCTCAAGTTTATTACTCTTAAGTGGAAGTCCTTGTTGTATAATAAAATAGTTAGAAAAGTTACCAAAATGGTTGTCACGAAGGTATTAAGAAGTCCTATTGAACATTAATGCTGTTTAATTCTCCTCATTAAAATGCCCATGCAACCTTTGTATTTATTTACCTTAAACCTAGAGCATTCCTTTTGGGAACAGCCCTGCATCTGCCTGTGATTTGTTAATGTCCGTTCAATAGCAAAAAAAAAAAAAAAAGGCAGTAGAACAGATCAAAAAAAAAATGACTTCAAATCTAATTTCTGAACCAAATGACAGGTTTGTCAAGCAGACCACAAAAGCAATATATCGGAGAGCTTAGGTCTTACCTTGTACGTGATCGTTCCTTCCTAGAAATAGAAAGAACAGGCAAAGCAGTTCAATCCCCATTCGTTTCAGTTCTCGCTGTGCAGACAGATTGAAAAATGAATTACCTTCAACATTACAACACCGAAGCTGAACATTGTTAAAAATCTTGCTTTCTCAAAGTGTAAAATTTTAAATACTACTTACACTGCTTTGAAAAGAAACTTGAGATGTAAATAAATAAGTTTTCATTAAGACTGAAATGAAAACAGGCTACCTGGACAGGTAAAGAAGAAAAGCTGTGTTTAAAAGCAACTTCAACATGATTTACTTCCTTGTTCTCCTTATAAGGAATGCAGGTGTACAATCACCAAGAAGGTAGGGGAAATTCATTCAGTAGAAAATTTCGTGTAAATTCTATTAGACTCTCTGCAGCCTAGAGAAAGTTAATATCTTTAGTGAAATATTGATCAATGGAATACCAAAAGAGCAATTGAAATATGATTTAAAGTTGTTTTTAAAGTAATTTTAATTTAATAAAAACAGTTGATAAATAAAACACAACTATGTAAGTCATATGTAAGGAGGGTTTTAAAAAACGAGCTAAAGGAAAATACCTGAGATTTTTGTATTTCATTGTTAAATCCTTTGCAGAGAATTGAAATGGATTCTGAAAAATAAAAATCATTATTTTACAGTCAATTTAGAAGACAGGCTAGAAAAAGCAAAACACCGTGCTCCTTTGTTTTTCAAATGGGATGAAAGATATTTTTCTATAAGCATAGTATTCTTATTTAAAAAGCAATATTGGAAATAAATATAATATATTAAAATCAAATTAGACCAGAATTAGTCTTGAAACAACAATTGAAACAGAAACAATGGTGCCCAAGATTCTGAATAGGGACCAAGTGCTGTTTTTCGTGTACTGTCCCAGCTTCTAGCTTCCCACTTGGCACGCAGGAGGCATTTGTTGAACAAAAGAGTGACAGATTTAAAATCTATACAATCTGTGGCTAAATTCATGAGGTTGATTATATATATTTTCCTAATGTATTCAAGAGGATGTTTTGGGATTTGTAGAGACTACAAAGAGGTAAGAATCAAATATTCACTTTGTTACTCTCCAAACTATTTGACCTTAGATGGATTTCTTTGTAGCTGGGCCTATGTCCTGGGAGATTATCTTTTTAAAGTGTATTTCTAAGCAAGCATATGGAACCTGTAAAGAGAGGAAAATTATTATAGACTGGTCAGGCTCTTCTTGGAAGGCTATGTTCAATTTTGAACTCCGCCATACACAAGAACCTGGAAGAACACAGCAAGATTCCTGTAGAGAGAAACCAGAATTATTAAAGAATTAGAAGTATGCCATTTGGGAAAAAAATACAGTTATATAAAATCAGTTGATTTAGCATGAAGAAGAAAAATTGAGGCACAAATTATCTGTGTCCCTGATATTGCATCCATTTTCATACCCACTATTAGCTTTCATTCATTGATTCATCCATTCATTCAACAAATATTTATTTAGCATCTACTTTGTGTCAAGTATTATTCTAGAAGCAGAGAATATGTCAGTGAACAAAGCCAAGTTCTTGACAGGTGAAGCATATATTTTAGGTTAGGGCGCAGCAATAGGGAGACAGAGTCTTAAAATCAGGCAGTAATAAGGGCTATGAAAAATTATAAAGCTGGGTAAAAAGAAAGAGGAGTAGGAAGGTGCGTTATTTTATTTAGGATAGTCAGGGAGGATTTCTCTGCTCAACTGACATCTGACAGAACCCTAAATGACTCGGGCAACAAAGTGCAAAGGCCCTGAGACAACCTCATCCTAAGTACTTTCAAGGACAGCGGAAGGCAAGATGGGACAGGGAGGGTGGTAGCAAATGAGGTCAAATTAAGAGGCAGAGGTCAGATCATATGTATTCTTGACCTTGAATTTTATTTTAAATGTATTGGAATGTCATTAGCAAGTCAAAAGCAAGGGAATGATATTACTTAATTTACATTTTAAAAGACTCACTCTGGCTTCCATGGAGGTTAGAATGTATATCGTAAGATTAGAGATCAATTAGGAATTTACAGCTGTTGTCTAGGACAGAGGCAAAGTAGTTGGGACTAGGATGTTGGTGATGCTGGAGGATGGAGGTGGTCAGACAGGATATAATTTGAAAACGGAATGTGTTTATGGATTGAATGTGGATATGGAAGAGAGAGATTTTTTGGCCTGAGCAACTGAGTGTATGATACTCTTTCCTGAGAGAGGCTATCTTGGAGAAGGATCAGGTTTTGTATAAGGATGGGATTCAAAAACATGTTAATTTTGAAATGTCTAGAAGATAACCACGTGAAGATGCCACATAGGCAGTTTGATTTCTGAGTCTACAAATGGGGCGATGTTAGTGTCAGCTATAAATGTAACATCAGTCTACAGCCATGCTACCCTGAACAAGCCCGATCCTGTCTGATCTCGGAAGCTAAGCAGGGTCAGGCCTGGTTAGTACTTGGATGGGAGACCACCTAGGAAGACCACGCACTGTAGGCGTAAAAAACAAAAAATAAAATAAGAGATTGTAAGGTCCTTGCAATCTATAAGGTCTACCAAAGGTTGCCTTGCCTAAAAAAAAATGTAAGATCGTCAGCATGGATTTGATGCTGATGACATTTAAAGATGAGGCTGAATGAAATCCTCAAGGAAGGGAAAAGCTCTGAGGATTGAGTCTCGGGGCCTGCCAATACCTAGAAGTCAGGAAGAAAAGGATCAGGTAAAGAAAATTGCTATCTAAAGAATACTCCTTCTTGATAAAAAAGGAAACTATCTTTTTTGGAAGACAATTCTCAAAGTATCTCTCACATTTCTGCACATCTTGCAAGCAAAGGCATTGACTACCTTTTTTCCGGATTATCTTTTCAAGGGTGTTTGTAAAGTGCACAGCCTTTGAAGATAGAGATTGTGTCTCTCTCCAGATCAAGTAGATTTGCTTACAGCTTGGGAAGATAACATGTCACCCTCTAGAACCAGGAGCAGACATGTTTACTACCCATTATAAAAGATTTAGCTTCCATAAGCTCAGAGTTTCTCTCTTGTAACAGCCCACCACATGTGCAAGTGTCATCTTTCCATTAGTGTCACTCTGTGACAATTGGCCTTGGGAAACTGGTGGAAGAAAATGCTGGCCCTTTGGCCACTGTTATTGCTGTGAATTATAAAGTCCTTTATTTCTGACCCAGACATCTCATGTCTCTGTAGGCACCTCCAAATCTGTGATGATCTAACTTGTTAGCTTGCAAGTAAAATCTGAAGCCCTCCACAATTCTTGACAATCTCCTACTTGAAACTCCCCTTTTTCTATAGACTGAACACGCACTTTTCAAATCTCATTTTGGAAGATGAGATCTTGCATCCCACAAGACTTCCTGAAATGCCTTGGACTAACCAGGGCTACCCTGGACTCCAGAGGTTTCTTGAGGTTCTGAGTTGTCTGTCTGCCCAGTGACCTCCCTGGAAGTTATCATCAGGCACTTTGGATGAACTGGAATCAGGTATGCCTGCACGACTCTCCATCTGGTCACTCCCTAGAAACTTTTCTCTGAGGTTCTAGCTGCCATCGAAATCTCTTCTTCCTGGGAACATAGTTAGACTACCTCTTCCATCCTGTAGTGCAGTTAAGAGAACCCCAGTGACTTAGCTCTTGGCAGTGGGATGTGAGTGGGAGTGGTATACACCACTGCCAGGCCATCTCCCTGTCCCTTTGCCACTGGATGCAGGCAGCAACAACAAGATCCTAAGGGAACTCCAGACATTCAGTGTGACCTTGTGTTTAAATCAAGAACCCTCTACTATTCCATGTACAGACTTCCATCCAGTTCCTAAAGTCCGAATTGTGCTGCTTCATTTGCTCTTTGTCTCCACTTGCAGCCCTGCCCTCGCTTCCAAGCCTGTGTACCTGCCATTTGTGCTGCCCCTACCTCCTTTTCACTCCTCTCACTTGGCTAACTCAAAGCATAATTCGGGTCTCAGTGTAGGATTTACTGGTACTTCCCACAGGCAGACCTTTTCGGTGTCTTCAGGCCTCTTTTCCAAGGAACTTTCCCTGAGATAGCCCTTTTAACTGTTTGTAATTGCCTAAATCTTAGCCTCTCTCTCCCACTAGGCTGTGAGGTCTTTTAAGGCATTTATTTATTCAACAAACATTTACTGAATTCTTACTTGGTATCAGACAGGGACTGCCTTAGTTATCTTTATATTCCCAGTAAGTAGCATAACCCTTGGTACTTTGTAAATATTTAATTAATATTTATCGAGTAAATGGATGAATTTTTATGTCCCCATTGTCTAATATTTTCTCTGTTACAAAACAGGTACTCCATATATATTAAGTAAATAAATGAGTAAATGAATAAATGGTTTTAGAAAGTACATAATGCAATTAGAAGAGGGAAGACGTCTCCCCTGTTTGGGTTGTGATGAAAGCTGGGAAAAGGCTTAAAAATGTAGGCTGGAGAAAAGCAGCTGAATGTAAGAGAAAATAGAAATAAAACAATGCTACAAGAAAACATTCACCTATTCTGTTTCACCTTGGCATCACTCTGGAGAATTTATACCAGCAGAGGGGAAACAGTCTTGCTTCTTGAAGATATGGTGCCTGGCGCCCTCTCCTGGAAAGTACCCATCCATGCCCCTGCTGTTCTGGGAGCTGGCCATCCCTTCAAGGGTTCAAATAAAAAAATGTGTTCCCTCAGCCAAGCCAACCAGATTAATCACCTCTGTTTCTGGATATATGTGGAACTTGAACTGGAAGGTACAAACATAAATCAATGATTTTATCATTGGAGCTGAACCTGGCAGAGAGGACATGAGGTTGAAGGGAATATGAGGCTTCAGGAGCGAGCCTATTCGGGAGACAGAAGCCGAGGCAGAGAAAAACTATGAGGAGTAGATGGGGTGGTGGGTTGAAAGTATCAATTGTAAATGCAGCAGAGAAGGGCTCCTGAGTCTCATGAACTGAGGAACGCTAGAGTCAGACCCACAAACTCACTCTGTTGAGGAGACAGATCATGGCCCAGGCCGAGAACTGCCATGGATCCCAAATGCCCTTCCAGAGCAGATCTCTCTGAGGCCTAGCTCTTCCTGGATTTCTCCAGCATCTTGTCTCTTACAGAGCGTTGTGTATTTTTACAACAGATTCCCATCACTTGTGGGTGGTCAAGGTGGACTCTATATTCCTTACCATTAAGAGATCCTACATTTTTAGACTAACTGCTCAGGCCCATGAGATAGAATTCTACCATCCATTTGGGAGTCTGACCCTCTTCAAAGGTCTGAGCTGGGGAAGGTGCACTAACAGAGCACCTCACAGCTAAGAAGGCAGCATCTCCTGTGCTCTGCCCTTCAACTGGCTTTTGCTTCTGAGATTTAGTAATGTGCTGTCTTCAGTGGAGCCTTGACTTCAGGAAGCCATATGAAACCATCTAACTCAGTGTGTTTGGCTTGGTCTTTCTTGGGCCTAACCACTCATCCGTATCAGAGAATGACAATCTAGGGCACAGCTGGGCCAGCCCCAACGTATCTCAAAATACTCCTGGGAGAGGAAACACTGAGTCAACCTGGCTGGGACCCAGTTCGAACCCTGGGGATCTTAGTAATGACTGCCAGCTCTTGGAATGGCCTTGCTGAGTTTTCCTGCTTTATTTTAGGTACCGGTGACAAATCCACCTCCAGTTGTCTTTCCATGAAAACATTTCTGAGTGAGCAGCTAAAAGAAGTCAATGAAAATGGATGCTTTGCCTTTGGGTCTGGCCCTGATGTAATTCTGTGATATGCACTGCATGGCGGGCTGTTTGCAGATGCTATGGCTGACTTGAGGATGTGTGTTACTGGGTATGCACAAAATCTGGAAGCGATAGCTTTGTTTCACATTTCTCATTTCCCTGGCCCCTGGCAACCACCATTCATTCTGCTTTCTATTTCTATGAATTTGACCATTCTAGCTAACTCATATAAGTAGAATCACACAATAAAGCTTTTGTGTCTGATTTATATCACCAAGCATTTTTTCAAGTTTCATTCACATTGTAGCATGTATCAGAATTTTATTCCTTTTTAAGGCTGAATAATATTTCATTGTACAGATATACCACATTTTGTTCATCTGTTGATGGACATTCAGGGTGTTTCTATCTTTTAACTATTGTGAACAGTGCTGTTACAAACGTGGGTGTGCAAATATCTGTTCGAGTCTGGAACTCAGGTCATGATGCCCAGGATGCTCTGGAGGAAGTCAGGCGTATCGGGAAGAATTTAGTTTTTTTTTATGTGGAGAAACCTGGGTTCTAACTGCAGCCCTGCCAGTTCCTACTATGTGTCCTTGGTGATAGCATTTCTTTCTCAGCACTTTAGTTAACACTCTGTGAGACAGTAATAATATCGACTTTTCAGGATTGTAGTGAAGATTTAATTATACTTTTCTGGGTAAATCCAGATTTTATGGGGCTCAAGATTCTATGATTTAGGGGGCCCTCTTTAAGAAAAGGAATGCAAATTGGAAATAAATTAGGTATAAAAGTCTATATTTATTTGAAATGAGAAAGGAAAAAAAAAAACCATGACAACAAATTACTGAAGCCTTGGGGATTCCAGGCCCTTTCTTCTTGATATCACCTTAGGCAACTGACCAGAAATGTTACCTAGAAATGCTTCCCAAAGGTAACCTGGCTTCGGGTCCCCACCTGTAGCTGCCCGCAGCTCCCAGCCACTCACAGGCACCTGTGCAAGCTAGGTTTTACCCGTTTCATGGTAACCTGCCCCACCCCCCAGCCTCCTCTGATTTCACTCAGGATTCTTGTTTATTGCAGTTAATTTTATTGAGCACTTTTCATGTGTCAGGCACTGTTAAACATTTATTAGTATTGCCCTGTTTAATCTCACAATAGCCTTATGAAGTAGGGACTATTTAACCTCCATGTACTAGTTGATAAAAGTGAGGCACCAGAAGCTACCGAACCTGCCCAAGATCACACCGCGGCTCAGGAGGCACAGCCCTGCAAACCGACCGCTCTCTAGCCGGACTTCTGCATTACCGCGCAAACTGCCTCCTGGTAGATACGGGATGTTAGTAGAATCATAAAGCAGCTGTCAGCAGAAATGAAATCGACCGAGGAGACTTTTAATACATTTGTCTCTCAATCTCTAGACCCCTTGTTCCAGCTCCAGCTCTGTAACTAGCTGTCTCTCCTTTCGGTTTCTTGTTCATTCTTTCGATCATTCATTCACCACCTAAAATGAGACGAAAATATGATCCTGGATCATACAATCCTTTTTTATTCCTGCTCTGATTTAAGTCCAGAACAAACCGCTTAAAAACAAACTTGAAACAAAACATGCTGCCCTTCGCGGGAAGGTGGCACCGCTGGTCAGGGAGCCAGGTCTCCGGCTGAGTCCAGGAGAGGGCGGTCACGGGGGTGTCACGGGCATTTCCTGTGGCCGGGAGATGACTCAGTATTAACTCCTGGTCCTCCAGACGCTGTCGCCCTCCGCCCACTTTGGAGCTCGTAGTCAGTCCCACTGTTAGTTAAAGGAAGATAGTTCTCATTTGGCAAGTCTGACACAAATCTTGTATGTTAGGCCTGCTTGAGAAACTCTCACCTCGGGTTTTGGAAATTAAAGTCTAAAAGAACTGAGCTCCTTCTGTCTTTTAGTATGTGGAATAAATCCAAAAATGAGATTTTCCTTAAAGTGTCAGTGAATGGGAATTTATTCAGACTTGACTTTGAGAACTAGACTCTCTCGTTACGCCCCTATTTCCTTACCTAAGAAGCAAGAGGTATGCTATGGCAGGAAGCCGGTGGAAACAGATGGAAATATTGATTGCAGGATGATTCGCTCATTCCCAGCTTGCAAAACTGCTAAGCATTATTTTCTCTTTTTTTAAAAGATACCTTCAAGTAGTCTAACCAGGGGTTAGGGTTGCTTGGTTTTAAGCTTTTGGGGTGGGGGCGGGGAATGAGCACCATCTCTTACTTCTGGGGCTGCAATTGGTAATGGCATTACTAGTAAAAATTGACTCTGCTTCATTCATTCATTCATTCAGTCAGTCACGCATTCACTCACTCATTCATCAATGTCCCAGGCACTCTTCTGGTAACAGAGTTTTGATTAAAACCACCAGTGACTCTGCCTCATGGAGCTTACATTCCTGTGGGAGAGACAGAAAATAAACACCCAAGCAAATAAAGATGTCAGAAAGTTATACATGCTAAGAAAAATACAGAATGATAAGAAATTAGTGAGTGAACAAGGTGGGGGGGGAGCAGAGAAGCCTCTGATAAGGTGGCATCAGGCAGCATCCTAGGGAAGCAGGAGAGGGAATCACACTGCTCTCTGGAGGAAGAGCAAGTACAAGGTCTGCAGTGGGAATGTTTGAGGACGAGCAAAGTAGTTGGTGAGGCTGCAGTGGAGGGAGTGGATGAGCACAGGAGGTGACAGGGGACAGGCCAGAGAGGCAAGAGGGTGAAAGGAGCTCATCAGGAGAGCCTCTTGGGCCATGTTCAGGACTCTGGATTTGTATTCTGAGTGAGAAGAGAAGTTTTCGTGGATTTTGGTAGGACGTGCTGTAGCTTACGTTTTGAAAGAATCACTCTAAACATACTGTAGAAGCAGCAAGGTTGGAAGCAGGGAGACCTGTTGGAGGCTATTTCAGCAGCTGAGGCCAGAGACAATGAAGGCTTGAAAAAGGAAGGTAGCAAGAAGTAGCTGAATTCTAGATATACTTCCAAGATAGACAGAGTTTACAGATAGATTGCTTGTAGGGCTCAGGGATGACTCTAAGAGTAATGGAGGCCCCTACTTGATAACCCCACCATCACTCTCATCGTAAGAGTCACAGTGAGATCTAATCAACTCTAATGATCTGCGCAGTTATGTGGAGTCGTAACTGTGTAAGAGATGTTCTGTGGCAGAACAAGAAAGTTCAAACTACGCAGGCAAGTGCTCTGTGGTCAGACTGTCTACGTGTTTGTGTTGTTAACATTCCTTCAGTCCAGCGAAAGTCCTATTAGCTGGCATCTCTGTTCTGGAATTCTCCATGATTGGCGTTTGGAGGCAAAAGAAAACCTGGGAAATCCCCCATGGTCCTATGGCCCTTTGTAGCTGCACTGGGAGACTATCTGGTCAGTTTCAGTAGCAAAAGGGTCTCCTCTAACATTTTTTTAAATCTGTTGGATTTTTAAAAAAATCTGTTGGATTTTTTTAAAAAATCTGTTTTTTTGGATTTAAAAAAAAATCTGTTCCTTATCAAGCCACTGTAAGAAAGTAGACAAGATGGGTATATTTTACTTTGTAAAAAAAAAATCCTTGCAAAGTGGAAGGGTTCCAGACTTCTTTTGACCTTAAAGATGCATCAGTAGGGAAGGTTATTATTCTTTAAAAAGCTAAAGAAACGGTGGCCAATAATTATGTCTGAAGAATACCTTTGAGGAGAAATGCAGAGGATTTATTACTTTCACCTGCCATTTTATGGACTTTTCTCATTGCTCCTGATGCCCACTCACTGAATCTTATCAGTCAATTTACACAAAATCAAACAGGGAAAAGGATTGAGCATGCTGTGAACACCCTAATTGTTAAAAAGGCTAAGCAATAAATTATTCTCACAAGCTATTCAAAATGTCATTCTACTGGTGATGTCTCAAGGACTGGAAGAGAAGAAAACTTTAAAAAGCAAATTCAGCTGGTATCTAACTAAAGATGATATGTTGGATTTTTATACAATAGATGTAATGAATCTATATATTGTTGGGTATAATTACTCTCAGACAAAAAATGGCTCCAATGAGTTGTCAGATGTGAGAGACTTGTTTGAGGGAGTATGAAAACTGCCTGCCTATCCTGTAACCTGTCATCTCAGAACTACTCTGAGTGAAGCTATGCTTACAGATGGTCCCTTCCCAAAACCAGGTAGCTGAGGAGAGTGTAACAGGGTTTCCTCAAACAGTGCACAGTGCAGCTAATGGCTCAATGGTAGTTTCAACATCTACTAAAGTAGTGAATAATTTTCTTCGTACCATGGAGTTTAAAAATTACAATCAAAACATATATAATGAAAGTTTTTTTGATAGAAAAAAGTTGCCATTAGTTGCAAATATTTGGGGAAATTTTTTTTCTTTTGGCAAATAATCCCTTCTATATTGATGATATTATATCTTGGGTATCAATAGAGTAATGCCCAATAGCATGGAAAATAGAGTTGTCAGCACTGGCTCAGTCCAGACCTTGGTGGGTTATTGGATATTTACTGTACAGTTTAAATTAATTTTGAAGTAGTTTAGGGCCTAAACTTTAGGCCATCAGGATTAGGAAGACAGAATTTAAATGTTAACTCAATCAACGGAATTATTTATTTTTATGTATGTCACTGGAGGAAGTGCACTGAATAAAGGATGGACTTTATATAATAATAACGTGTCGATGCTATTTCCCAAACTGTGTTCTGAAGTTAATCCCAAGCTGTTAATCCTTGCCCTGATAATGAAATGTTCCTAGTATAGTTAATGTTCCTAGTATAGTTAATACAGACTATTAATGTCCCCTATCAGAAATTCACAATGCACATTAACCTGTTAAACACTTTAAGAAGCCCCACAGTGAAGAAAATTGGGTACCTTTGTTTAACAATTAAACAAAAAAGTATTCTCTTAGAGAAAGCCTTTTTTTTAACGTACTTATTAGCATCCCTGGATCCATTTCCACCTAACATAATCTCAGCAGTGCTAGAAGGGAAAATAGATGTACTGAAAGTTTTATGGAATTTCACCTAGCCTGCTGTCAAAGAGCCCAAGAATCAAATTTTAAAATTATAGCAAGATTTCTTAAGAAAATCCAGATGTGGATTCATTTGTTTCCCCAGTGCATTCTGAATGCATTATACAATTCAAAGATCTTTCAAGATGGATTTTCCTGGAGAAAATTCTCTTTAGGGAAGTCCAGAGAGCAGGTCTGTTTAGATGATAGTTCTTGGGGTAAAGCACTTGGGATGCTTTACCCTAAGCACTTGGGGTGGTGATGACTCATTATACTCTTTAATGTCAGACCCACACCTTGACCTTGGTTACTTAGAAACCCCAGATAGTACTAGAGCTGAATGATCCAGGCTGGCCTCCCTTGTGAAATGGATTCCAAGCTCTGCTGTCCATTGCTATGACACACTCTCCCCTGGGCAGAGGACCCCACTGCTACTCGAGTCTGCCCTTTGCTTGTTTCTTGTTGGTACAATGGCCCATCCTCAAGCCCTCACCCACCTATCTATAGACCAACTTGTCTTGCTTCCAGAAGGTCTAGAAGAGTAATCCCCTTAAGACAGCATCATTCTCTTCCTTGAGTAAGAAGCATCTCTTCAGGTGAGAAAGTGTGCAACATTTTGCTCCAAACTTGTTTTCTTTCCTGCTTTCTCAAGCCCTTAGGATGCAGGGATTCAGGCAAGGCAAGAACAATCTGCTTGAATCTAGATCTCTTCTCTTCAAAAACTTCACTTCTTGCAGTGATCGATTTTATGTCATCTTCTAACAATGAAAGTGTTAGTCTTTCATTGAGATGAGAATCTAAGTGATTATATAAAACTAGGTAATTTGCCTACGTTGTGGGATGTCAAAATAGCAAAGAGTCACTGTAACTCATTCTGCTTGATTTTTCCAAGGAAAGAGTAAACTATGATATGGGCGTTTCTAAAAAATTGAACCCAGTAGCAGATTTTTTAAAAACCATGAGGACATGTTTCAAAGCTACATTTGCAAGTTTTTCCCCCCACATATCTCAGATGAACAAGCTAGATTATTCATTTGAACTGCATGCAAGTAGCACAATGGATGTCAAAGTTTGAAAATCTAAAAACCAAGAAATATCAAGGTATGCAAGAGTGTTTAGTGACTTTATTTGGCTTTATCTAGCTTTGGAGTGAGAAAAACCACGCTTACAATTACATTTCGTACAACTGTACTCTACAAATAGAGCATCATCTTACTTTTGAAAAAATTATTTATCCTGTTTCATGGAACATTGCAAAACAATAACAGCAAACGAGGTAAAGTACTGATATTTTTCCCCACTTAAAAATATTTAACTCAATATTTTAAAACAGTTTTAGGTTAGTACAGAGAATTCTCATATGCCCCACACCCAGTCTTCCTTATTACATCCCATTAGTAACATCTTACATTAGTTGGGTACATTTGTTACAATTGATAAATCAATATCGATACATTATTATTATTATCTAAAGTCTATACTTTATTTAGCTTTCCTTAGTTTTTACCTAATGTCCTTTTTCTGTTAAAGAATTCCATCTAGGAAACATTACATTTGTTGTCACATCTCCTTGGGCTCCTCTTGGATTCTTCCCAGTATACAAAAGAGAAAAAAATATGTCACAGAGAGAGGTTAAATAAGTAACCATGGTCTCATAGTTATTATATGGAAATGTTCGCCTCAGGTTCAGGAAATCTGATTCCAGGCATGTGGTTAACTTTTATACTAAATTATTCTTACCCTAATAGTATTATTTCAAGTTGAATATCTTGTTATTTGTCAGTTCAAGCAACAGAGCAGTAGAATAGTGAGCATACTGAGTCCCCCCCAGTTAGTGACTGGCCATAGTCACATAGATAGTTTTCAATGATAGGACAATAGCGCCCTGATTCTCAGAGACTTGGGTAAATCCTGGAAGGAACACAAGTGGCTTAAAACAACAGAAATTTGTTTTCTCAGAGTTTGGGGGGCCAGAACTTTGAAATGAAGGTGTTTGCAGGGTTGGGTCCTTCTGAAGGCTCTGAGGAGAATCCTTTCCCTGTCCCTTGCTTAATCCTTGGCATTCAGATACACTTCCAGAGCACTGACTTGTTTTGTAGACATTTTATTCCAATGCATTGTCTTCAAATGGCCTTCTCCTCTGTGTTTTCTCTTTGTCTGGGTCTTCTTCTCTTCTTATCAGGACAATTGTCATTGGATTCAGGGCCCACCCAATAATTCAGGATGATCTCATCTCAAGATCCTGAACTTAATTACATCTCCAAAGACCTTTTTTCCAATAAGCTCACATTCACGTGCTCCAGATGGACATATCTTTCAGTAGGACACCATTCGACCCGCTACAGGGACTAGTAATGCACACAGGATGGTTGTGAGGATTAAATAAGATGAAATTGCACAGGTATCCAAAATAGGGTAGGCATGTTTAAAAAAATGACAGTCATTTTTGTTATTACTCTTTTGTACAGCATGTGGCCCCCGAGGGTTAACTTGGGTAAATGTCTCAACTGAAATAAAAGTATTCAACTGTGTATAGTTTATATAACTATTATTCACATAACAATTGCTTTATTTTATAGTCTTAGTTTTTTACACTTAGTCCTGCCAGGATCTTCACAAGGCTATATGAATTCAGTCTCTCGTATTCCTTTTTTAGGTGGTAGGGGTAGGAAACATCCTCAGTCAACAGTTTCAGCTAACAATACTTGTCAGAAACACAAAAGGACTTTAAGCTTACAAATGATCTCCTCATCAAGAGAATTATGAGCTGGGGTTCTGATGAATGAATTTCCTATTCGTTGCCCATCTTGATAGACACGCAGCCAAAAAAAAAAAAAAACAGCTGGGCAGCCTCAGCTGTTTCTCTGTCCCTTGGTTACCCTCTGCAGTCACTGCAGCACCCCCATTTTATGATCTGGATCTTTACTTCAGGGACAGAGTTACAACTCAGTGCAGAGCTTTCAACCTCCACCCCACTCGATTCCCATTGCATTGCATGGCTGCTCCACCCCCAACCTGCACTGTCTCCTGCGGTCACTTCCTGGCGGCCATAGGACTTTGAGCTGGCTTCAGTGAATTCTTTCTGCATTTGTCAGAAAGCCATTGAGTCTCAGAATGTAAGTGCAGCAGGAAGAGCCTTTAGTGATCAGAGTCCAACCCTATTCCATTTTCTCTCCAATCTTTTCTTCATACTGTCTATTGATAGGTTTGCATTGAATATCTGCTCACGATGCTAGGCATAATGCTAGATGCTAGTTACAGTGGTGAGCAAGCTCAATGGGCAGCTTCCCAAAGCAATAGTGGGTCACCTCCACACTGCCTGAGTAGATGTCTATATGATCTTCAAGGAGCATTGATAGCTTATGTTTTACTTAGAAATAATCCTTTAATATACATGTTCTTAACCTGAGGTCTATCTATTAATAGAACCTGGAGAGTGGGGGTGGGCAGTAAGATCTGTGACCTTGGAAGGGGAAATATATTGCATCTTCATTTGCGCTAATCCCAGGCTGAAATTAAATGTTTCCTTCTATTATAAATGTAGACTGCAAACTGTCATAGAAGCAGTACCTGTAACTCTCACCAATAGAAATCACGCATATTTTTCACATCACTTTATACTTGTTACAGATATCTCAAAACATTGTCAGCACTTGTCATTGTGTCAAAATCACAATAGTCATTAGACCTGCCACTGGACCTTGTTATTTAAAGTGTTAATAAAAAGGCACATGTGTTGCTATAACATAAATTTATTTTTCAGTATTTTGATAACTGTTTCAATATAATTGTTTTCTTTCTAATCACATGTATTTTATTTCAGAGACATTAAACCAAAGAGGTCTATGCCATACCAAGAAAAGTTTAGAACTCCTAAGTAAGGAAAGGATACTAATTATGAAATCTGAAGACCCTTTCTCTATGAAGTCTTTCGAAGATCCATAAAAATTGTCCTCTTACTTTTATTCCTGAAATGAGTTTGAGACATCAAACATACAGATGTAGGCCATATAATTGTTCCTGGATCATCTCAATTAAATATACAGGTTGGCCCCATGGGAAGTAAAATGAGCATGATCTGGGGTTTCCAGAATAAGGTATAGTATTTAAGAGTTATGTGGTCAACTTTTGACTACCATTGGTTGGGCCATTATTTCCAGATCTTTCTGAACCCCGAACTTAGTAGAGACCCTGAGTTTTGGGAGGAGCCAGAGAAGAGTCTCAACCATAATTTCAGGGTTAGAAATAAAAAGGTTTTAAAGGAAGATTTAAAGAATTTTATGCATATGATTAATGCATTGATTTATGCATATGTCATAAATCCAAATTTTATTCAACTAATCCACATTTTTTTACCGTCATTGTAGGTTTAACATAACTTAAATTACTTGTGGTAATTCACACTCAGGCAATAAATTAAATATTTTGTTAAATAAATATGTCTCGTTTTAGTTTTTCAAATAATTACATATAAAAAAACAAAGATGCTGAAACTATTTATGAGAAGAAGAGGTATCTTATACTTAGAAACCATTAGGTTGAAAGCAGCACACATTTAGCCCCTTGTGATGCTCACTGAACTATGGATTTATTTATGAAAGAAAAGAACAAAATGAAAAAACATGAATAAGAAGTATACCACTGAAGACCATGAAAAGGGATGGAATTGGTGGTATAATGCCTTTTAACTCTCTAGGAACACAATCTCCCTTCCCTCATCTTAATTTTGAATAGCTTTTGTATCCTTAACTTCCATACATGTTTTCAGGAAAACAGAATTGTCTGCTTTTGGACAAAACATTAACATTTCACTTTTCCAACTCCCACCTCCTCAAACAACAGAAATAATTCTTGCACCTATAATAGGATTTTCATACCCTCAAAATCTGCCCACCCCCATGTCAGACTTCTCAGTTCCAGAGTAGATGGTTAAAGTAGTCTTTAATGCATTTTTTGAGGTCTTTACGTAGTCTCTCCTCTCCCAGTTCTTTTTCCTCCACTCACATATTATATAACTGGCTAAAACACTACTTTTATAGGTCAGCAATCTTTGGTGATTCCTCATAACCCACAGAATAATCCCCAAATACCTGACATTCAAACCTTCTATAAATTTGCTCTTATCATTGTAATTTGCTGTGTATGACATTCCTGTAAAAACTATGGCTTTTGCAAAACAGGTTTTTCCCCATTTCCCCAACAACCCATTTTTATCAGTTTCTGCTCACTCCCTTATCCTTAGTGTAAATGCCTACACCCACTCACCATATCTACTTAGATTATACATATCCTGTGCATCCTTAATTTCCAAGCTCAAGTCCATTCTTTTTTTCAGTACCTTGGCCACAATGCCTGTCTTACATAAATTTCCGTAGCCCTGAATATATTACTCATTAAAGATTTATTATGAACTATGTTGAAGTCATGGCATTCATTTTTTAAGTAAATTGTATTTTAATTTCTTTGAGACTAGCACAACTTCAAGCACATAGTAAACATTCAAAAAATCCTGTCTTTACCATTTATTGATTATTTGGTCTTGGGTCTTTAACTTGACTTACCTAACCATTAGTCTTCTCATTGGTGAAATAAGAATAACTGATATCCTGCAAAGTTGTTGTTAGAATTAGAAATAACATATGTCAAGGGTCTTGTATGACAGATAATATAATGAGGCATCCTTGCCCTAAAGCAGATTATCATCTAGCTCAAGAAATAAATATAAATTGAAAGGGGCAAACTGATACAAGGAAAAAATAATAACAAGGAGCTAGAAGACTTAATTCTCCTCCCAACTTAGCCTCTCCATAAATTAGTGACTTTTCTTCTCATTCTTTTCTAGGCTCAATTTTCTCATACCTAAATTCAAAAGAGGTAACGTGCGTGGTATAAAAAATCCCCAAGGTCTTTTCTCACAGCAATACACAATAATTCTATAAGCAGAAAATAAAAACAAGAGCATCAAACTCTAATTCTGAATTTTGTGGAGTGTAGAGAGTGGAGAAAAGTTATTCAAGGACATTGTTGAAGATGAGATTCGAGACAACACTTAAAGAAATTAAAGGACAGAAACTAGTTGTAAAAGAAAGTGGGAGAGGAGCCAAGAAAAAGCACAGAGAAAGATTAATATCAATCAAAACCTTAGAATAGTTGTGAAGAAAAGCATGACCTCTGGCTGGATCTGAGGAGTTGGGGCTAAGATGCAGTTGGACTTGAAAGAGAGTACAAGTTGATGGAAGTCTTGAACGCCAGGCTGCAGAATTTAGATTTGAACTGATTGGCAATAGGGAGCTACTGAAGGTTCTGAGCAAGAGAATAACATTATCGTCATGAGCAAGATGATAATCGCATTTAGGAAATAATATCGTGGCAGCTACTGCACTGCTAATATCAAACTGAGAGGCTAAAGGCAGGGACAGCAAAAGAATCTGTGGGAACACTTCTTTTGAGGACAGGTTAAATTAGAATTCATCATCCCCTGGGCTTTAATAATCCAGGTGTGAGGTGATAGAATCCTTGACTAGGATGGCATGGTAGATTGTTTCATTGATCAAAGTATTCATTTTATGCATTCATAACCACTGATGTCAAGCTCGGTTGTATGACTTGCAATTCCCTTAATCTAATGAATATTATACGTTTCGCCTTACTGAACTCAGAAGGAGCCATGTGGCTATCTTTGACCAATAAAATGTGGGTGGAAATGATACTTGCTACTTCCTAACAGAAGCTTTGAGAGATTCTTCAAGGTCCCACTGTTTTCTCTTTTCCCTCTGCTATGAAACTAGTAATGTTCCTCACAGGAGCTGCTCCGTAAGCCTAGATACTGGAGTGAAAAGGGAGTGAAGTAAATCCGTCATTGACCCAGAGCTGACATTTACATGTATAAGAAATAGGAATTGTCATTGTAACTCACTGAGATTTTGGAGTTATTTGTTACCACAGCTTATTTTAGCCTTAGCTGACTGATACAGATAACTGTAAAAGAAGACTCTATTAAAGAAAACAAAGAGAGAGAAAGGAGTTGCTACTTTAATGAGGAAGAAGAAAGTAGCACTTCATGAGCTCAGGGCAAGAGGACATTATCTTAGCAGTGATGAGGACCGTAAAGGTTAAGAGGTAGGTGGAAGGCAAAAGGATCATTAATCTTGTTCTTGACATTCTGAATTAGAGATGACATTAGGACTTCTGAAGAGAGATTTCTTAGGTTCAGGTCTAGCTAACTTCTTTCCCACCCCTCACTTTCCTAACGTAAACCTAGTATGGGGAGGGCCTCGTTAGATCCAATGGAAATTAGCATTTCTGCAGCTCCCAATCCAGATCATTGAGTGTTAAATGTTACTCACAGGAATTTGGCTTTTGATCTATAGGTGACGAGAGTCTAATAAGATGACAATAGTCAGTAGGAATGACTATTGGACTTGTAGCAATGATTTAGATGGACTGGAGGTGGGAGAAGGGGATTGATGAATCTGGATCTGATCTAGTGGGGGGCCATGGGAATGAAGAGGGATGGATGTTTTAGAGATCAAATTCATGTGATGAATTTACAGACTTGCTACTTTTTGATAGCACTTTTGTCCTTTATATTATACCTGAAATCTGTAAACCATCCGAAAAAGAATCCAGAAATTGATCTTTACTCTCATAATCAATCCATTGCAGAGCCCGCCTTATGCTCCATCTGATTGCCAAGCTCATTTATCTATCATAATAATGACAGCGATGATGATGGCAATGATGATGATGATGATGATAGTTATTTAGCATCTACTATGTGCCTGGCACGGTGCTAAGCATTTTATACACATTCTTTCATTTAATCCTAACTGTAAATGGGCCATTTGTTAACTTAATGTCTCTGAGCTCCAGATCCAGCCCTCTATCCCCTGCTTTGTAATGCCGAAACTGGGACTTTGCAAACCACATTTCTGCTTTGCCAGCTGCTTCATGCTTGGCTCTGCCAACAGGGCCAATAGAGGGAGGCTGCAAGCCTGAGGGAGGGAGAAGGGACCTGCTGCTTCTTGTCTGCTTCCTGTTCTAGTGTCTCCCCAGCAACGCCTCCTCGCCCTGGCAGTGGAGCTCATTCCAGCAGCACAGTCAAATCCGGTTTGCTGTTTTCTCAACACCCAGAGAACCAGCCTCATTGTGCCCACTAAGAGACCCCAGTGCCCTCTTTAGAGGTGTGAGTCCCAACCCTGAAGGAACCCTCCTTAAGTTTCTAAATTTCAATAATTTTAGATCCTTCTCTTGTTTTCTTTCCCAGCCCCAAGGGTGTAGCTACTTCTCCCTGTTGCTATCTTAGTGATGCCTTAGTCGTATCATTTTACACTTTCTGTTGCCTAGTTAACAGCTTTGTACCCTGTCAACATCCTTTATATTTAATGCCTTCTATTAAAATAACTGGTGCCATTTCTGTCTCCTACTGTGACCCTGATTGGTACAGTGAGGTAAATATTATTCCTTTCTTTCCATAAATAAGGTAGCCAATGCTTCATATTAAGAGAGATTAAGTAACTTGCCCAATGTCATGCTGATAATAATTGGATTCTAATCGGGATTGAGACCTCTTTTTCACTCCAGAGCCCTGGTCATAACTGGTCCCATCTCTGCTTCATTTTGAGTCTCATCGTCTTGCTCACTTTCACGGTCTCCTCTCCTTTGTGTCTCAGTGTGCACCGTCACTTGGCAGACCGCTCTTTCCCCTGTTCTCTGGGTGCAGGGTAGAAGGCCCAGGGACTCAGGTGGTAGAGATGGCATCATCAGTGCATTCAAGCCTGGGACCAGAGATGGCTCGATCAGCTGTGCTGGTACCCACATCTGCCATATCATGAGTTCAGGACTTTGCATTCTAGGAACCACTTTAAAGCTTCTGCTGAAAGTTCTCTCTACTCAGTGCCTCCTGACAGCATCAGACAGAGAGAAATGGAGCACTAGTGTGGACAGCTGGGTGGTCTGGGGTGGGAACAAGCCTGGTAGGAGTGAGCAGGCAGTGGGATCCATCTGGAGCACTCATGTTTGGCCTTTTTGTTTGAGAAAGAAGCAGAGGCTTTCAATCTTGGTCCTCCATGAATAAAGCCATCCCAGGGTAATGTGGTTTCGCTTAGCACTGTAGCTGGAGTGCCCTTCTTCAAACAAAACAAAACAGAGCAATGCAAACAGTCTGTCCTCTCTGCTGCCAGTTTCCAGCCCTGGGGGTCTCCTGAAGGTCTGAAGTGGCCTGTGCTATGGGTGAGGCTGGGTATAGTGGAATGGGAGGGTAGGTGAGCTGTTCCCTCTCCAGCTTCCAGGCAGCATGACCTAAACTCCTGAGCAGAGCGTGGGTGAGAGGGAAAATGCTAGTCCTAGTACTAGGCCTACCCTAGCCTGCCCTCAGCCTCATGCCCCTCTCTTTTACTCCAACTGGCTGCCGAGATGATCAGTTGATGCCTGGAAGGTAATTGGGGTGGCCTGGGAAGCAGGTAGGATCCTCTTGCCTCTCATATTGCCCTTGCTCTGATTTCACAGATTAAGAGAGAGGCTGGGAAGGTAGATTGTCTGCAAACACTAAGAATGTGAGAAGGGCCAGACTGTTCACTGCGCCCTGATGTTGATGGACACTATTAATTGAACAAGCCAAAGTTGGCCTACGGCGTGTCAGGCACGGAGATGAAAGCGCTAACTTAATTCAGATAACGCGCTTAGTGGGGCACCTGGGTAAACACAACTCTCATTGTTGACATTGTGGAGTTGTCTACTTAATGTGACAGTTTTCTAGGAGACAGAGGTACAGTGTCTTGACATAAGGACACCTTCTTTACTAATTTGCATAAAGGCTCCACATGAGCACTATTAGTCCACTTGGACCACCCCCTTCCTCGCCTGCATGGCCCTGCTCTTGACATCTGTTCGCGTCTGTTGGTGTCTCTACGAACTAGATGCACACAGCTTTTTTTCTTTATTTTTGGAGAGGGATTGGGGAAGAAGCTGCTGGAGGAGGGAACAAAGTAGGGAAGATGGTGGGACTGGTAGTTCTTCACTCTTCATCTAGCTTGGAGGACTCTGAACTCTGGTCAAGGAGCAGATGGCTAAAGGAGGTAAAAACTGCTCAATAAACCTCAGTGAGGGAGGCGTGGTCAGTGACGATGTGGATAACTTGCATGTGACAAGATGCTGGGAAAGAGGCTCTTCTCCTCTCTGCTTGGCACCCAGGACTCTTCTGGCCCCTGTGAACTGCAGGGCTCCACTGAGGGCAGCCTGTACCCTTGGTGGAAACTCTGCCCACCCCAGGATGGGTGGTGGCAGAGAGGTTCCCTGCAGCCTTGTGAGTGAGGAACTTGGATCAGTTGGCACTCGGGATGACAGATGCTGTCTTTGTGGGTGTACCTACAAACCTCGCAGACTTTGGAGACAAACACATAACAACAGCTGTTTCTCACTCACCAAATATTCAGGAGTGTTGGGGGAGGTGTTGGCTATTTTATCCAGTGTTGTCAGGGTGATTCTGTCTAAGGAGGTGATATTGTATCACAAATAACTCTAAAGGAGGAGCCCACATGGGGCCAGGGGGCATTTCAGGATGAAGGAACAAGTAGAGGGAGGCGCATGGCAGGCTGCTCTGTGTGCCGGGAACTGCAAGCCGTCCAGGGGGATCAGAGCCGTGGGTATAGGGAGAGTGGTGAAGATGAGAGAACTAGTGGGCAAACAGAACCTTGAAGGCCCCAGAAGGCACCTGGGTTCTCCTCTCAATGAGACAGGAAATCGTTAGAGAGTTTGGAGAAGAGGAGCACTGTGGTTTGATGGATGCAGACAAGGCTCTTAAATTAGCAGCCATTTGAGGTTTGCTTATGGTGATCTTTGTTGGAGGTACTATTATTATTTCTATCCTAAAAGCATGGAAACTTCGCTAAGAGAGTTCAAATAACCTATCTAAGGTCAGCCAGTATGGACGAGAAGCTGGGAGTAGAACTCAAGCAGAAGGAGCCGTGCTTTTTATCACTGATGGCTACCGCCTCGTCATTGCTGAAATAGCTCATCATGCTGCAAGAACCTTTTCCTTTTCATAGTAGATGTGACAGCATCCTCTACGCTGCCAAGTCCTCGCTGACCTCCCAGGGATTTACTTCTCTCTGCAATCATCCTTCCCACTTGCCAGAACGCCCACCTGTCAGTGTTCTCTAGGGGATGCAAATGACTTTGGGTTAAGGATCTTATCTCAATTTATTGGGAGACCCTCCAGGGTTCCAGAGATCATGTCCCATTAAAGCCTGCACATTTATTTAATTAAAAACAAGTCCAAATGCTGAGGCTTGGGAGATTGCCTGCCCGGTTCTGCAAATCTATAAATCCCACTTCCTGCTGCTTCCAGGCCGACTGTAAATACCCTGAAAATTCAGCGTCACTGGAAATGTTTTGACCATTCTGCTTCTGGCTCAACGGGTAGTAATAAATAAAAATGAAAAGTGGTAGGAGAAAAAATGGATTAAATTTAAGGCTTAACATGGCTCAGCTCAGGGAGAGTGGTTAAGGACTTCTGGCTTGTCCCTGTCCTGTCTGACTGGGTCCTTTCATTCCTAAACCCAGGCTCTGAGGGCCTAGACAGCAATTTCTTGTCTCCTTGATGACTCACCTTCAGCTCTGAAGGTGGTGGGGACCCATGAGTCACCATCATTTCAGAAGTAGCTGTTGATGGGAACAACCCTGGTTTTGCTATCTAACTAGGGTGGTGATATATTCCCAGCCCGAAGCAAGCACCAAGCCCTGACAAGGGCTTCCTATGAAGTCTTCATGGAATAAGGGAGCAGGATATCTGGAGGGTATTCTAGGAAACCTGGAGGTGTGGCTGCCATGCGTCATATGAATTTGAAGTCAGAGTCTTGGGGCAGACTGAATTCTCAAAAAGGTGGGCTATCGTTTAAGGACTGACACATTTCCTAAAGCATACATTGCCTTCCTGGTCACAGCAGCTGTAGTGATGCAACAGTAATGATTACAGTACACCAAATAGCCCCAAGATGCTGCAATCCCAGGGCCTTTTAGTTTGCCTGAAAATGCCTGGGAGATCCATTTGTGAAGTCAACTCTAAGACAGGCAGACTTCCCAGAGCTGGTGGTGAAGCTACCTGGATTCCGCATGGGACCAATGTGACTAGCTGGTCTGCTGGGAGGCTCCAGGGAGGCCCATTTAAGGGTGGGTAAACGAGGTTTGGTTGTGAGTTCCTTACTCTGCCACAGCAGACATCTGCCTGCCCCGAGAACCTTTTCATCCGGCTCAGTCACAGCACCAGCCTCCCCCTAACCACATACTGACCCAGGGCTTCTTTCGGTAACTATTCAGAGGTTCCTGGGCTACTCAACTATGGCCATATCTCATTGCTTTTCGGTCAGCTTTTAAATCTCTGTCTTTTCCATTGACGAACTTTTATTCTAGTTGCTTAGCAGTGGCATTTTCAGTGCTCACCATCGTGGCCGTGATTGTGACGGTTTCTCTCCTTTTGTTAACAAAGCACACAAACACACGTGGGTGCACACATCCCACAGACCGCAGCCATCCATACACACACAGAGCTCTCCAATCAATAGGATGAAACCAAATATGTGGATCTTTTCTAGAGTGGGAGCAGCTAGACCGCTACAAAAGGTAGAATTGTTTCATTAACTTCTTGTTTTACCTGGAATTCAACTCTATTTAAGTAGAATTGTTTTATGTTCCCTGGGAGCATTAATGGAAAAGGACCTGATTCTCTTCAGTCACTAGGAGTGTGCCCTCTTCACACCACACTCCAGGGTTTCACCTTCGAAGATGAGCTCCCACGTCAGAAAGAACACACTTGTTTCTCTTTGGAATTCTATTCTCTGACATAACAGATACTAAGCACCTGCTATGCGCAAAATCCCAGGAGGCTTTTGAGGATGTAAGAATGCGTAAGTTACAGTCTCTGTCCCCAATAAACAGAGCTAATTGATATGAAAGACAATTACATATGTTTATATTTAACTTCATAATAGAGAACATTACAGACCCAATCTAAATGAAACCCTTTTGCCATAGATTTTTTGACAATCTGGGTCTCCTTTTTGTTGGGGTTACAGTGTCATTGCAGGGCAGGAAACTCTTTTCCATATTTTGTAAATTTCTGTAGAATGTAGCCCCAAGGCAGAAGTGATTACAATTAGCTTCCGTTAATTAATTATGCCTATTTAAGTGCAGAAGCAGTATGGCCGGTGGGCCTGGGGCACCACCGCAGAAGCCCATGGAGGCCTGGGTCCACAACAGGGCCATTGTTCTGCCCATCCTTGCCTTTGGCCCCCCCTTGGCATTGGTACTTAATTGCTTCCCAGCTGAGTAGGTCTGAACCTGTTTACTAAGCCTCCTTGGCAGGGCCGTGATGTCTCCAGGCCTCACCAGCCTGTGGGGGCTGATTAGATCACATTTTCACTCAAATTTTGCAAGCTGACTATACTATTTGCATAACTCTGGCCCTCCATGCCTCACTTTTCTCAAAGTCTCTGCTTATTTGGGGTGAGTCCACAGGATGTATCAAGTATGCTCAGAAACCATCCGTAGGTTTGGGAGGTTCATGACTTGTCTGTCATTCGAAACTGCCGCTCTGCTGATGCCCTGTGTGAGAATACCTCTGCACAGGGCCCAAGTGTCTGCCTCCGCCCCACCTCGCCCAGGGCCTGAGCTGCTGGCTGGGGCCTCCATGAGCTTTTGGGTGCCTAGGCCTTGCAGAACCTTCTCGTGGTCTGGAGATTCATTTAGTGGACTGAGATGTTGGCACTGCTGAAAGTGAAACACTGCAATGTCCCTCATGAAAATTTTCCTTATGATGCTACCCTCACTCAAGGCCTGTCTTCCAGTGCCACAAAGGTGTCCCTTGGCCCCTGCCCCACCTGCAAAATGTCACAGAGCTCTGTGTTTCCTGCCATTCCTACTCATGCTGTGGTCACACCACATTCAGAGGAAGGGACAACACCCTCACCCCACCCTGTGCCATTTTTTATATTTTGAGTTTCAAGGCTGCTCTGCTGTGTCTGAGGATCCAACATTCTCTTGTGCAAACAGCTGCTCAGCTCCTGGTTCTGGTCTCACTCCGCTAGGGGCTCAGGCCCAGCTAGGCCTCCCCACAGCGTCTTGGTCAACACCCCCCACATTGCATTTCTCCCTACGTCTCCACCTCTCATTCATTAAACTCTCCCCAGGTCCTTCAGCTAAAAAACAAGATGATGCAGATCAACCATGCGAATAAAAGCTTGGAAAGTGGGTGGGTCCTCATCGCATGTGTATGACCTTTGCTTGGGCTCAGCGGCCCTGCCACAAGAAAAGTGTTGAACGTCTAACCTGCTGTTCCTTTTTCTGGCATCAGACAGAAAGCAGCTTCTTGGCAGCCAGGTCCTTTGATTCCCTTTCCTTGATTTTCCCAGAGCTTCCTACAAAGATCACATGAGATCATGTAGTAAAAGTTATACTTAAATTGAAACTGGTTATGTCAGTGTAATACAGGGTGAAACCATTACTGAATGGCTTTGGCCATGATATTTACTAGTATTTATCTAGTCATCCTTTCAGAAAATACTTATTAAGCACTTATTCTTTGACAGGCTCTGTTCTACACACTGGAGATATAAGAGTAAGAGAATAATATCCTAGTGAAGAAAAATAAATGCTAAATAAATCAATTAAAAATAATAAATAGGAAAATATTAGATTGTGATTAAGTGCTCTCCAGAGGATTAATTTAGGGTGATGTGGTAAAGGGTGACTAGGTAGCTCCTTTGAAGTGGGAACCCAAGGAAGGCCTCCCTGAGGAGGTGACTGCAAGTTAAGATTAGCATGAAGAAGGAACCATCTGTGTGAAGATCAGAGGAAAGAGGGTTCCTGGCAGAGGAACAGCAAAGGCAAGGAGGCAGGGTGAGCTCCATGAGCTCTGATGATGGAAAGAATGTAAGCCATCCAGGGAAGGAGGGGGCGTGCCAGAAGGGATCGGTTTTTGGGCATCAGAGGACCCAGATGATAGAGGGCTCTGCCAGGCAGGAGAGAGATTCGTTTTTTGCTTTAAGCCTAATGGGAAGCAATTAGAGTTTGAAACAAAGGAGCCATATGATCTTTTTTATGTTCTAAAAAGATAACTTAGGCTGCTGTGGCAGGAATGGACTTTAGTGGAGCAAGAGAAGCAGCAGGGAGACCAGGCAGGGGTCTGTTATGGTAGGACAGAAAGGAAAGGGTGATGATTAGGTGAATATATAAAACCCAGAGAGCACACACGGGTTGGCGGTCTTTGGAAGCAGAGCTGACAGGACTTGCTGATTGATTGGAAGTGGAGAATGAGGAAATGATGGGACTCCAGAAGGATTCTAGACTGGCAACTGAGGAAACCGGAGGCCCCTCACCAGCTCAGGATGTGGTTGGGGCGGCCTCGACTAAGGTGATTATTAAAGTATCTGGAGGGTGCCCCCTGAGGTGGTGCCCCCAGCACTACCTCCTCCTCAATCCTCATATGTAGTCATTGAAGAAACATGGAGACAACCCACTAGAGGAATCAACTGGTTTCAAATTTTTTTAAAAAGCAGCTTTGACGGCAAAGCATAGCCAATTGTACAGGCTAGAAAGTCAGATAACTTTAAAATAGCCCAAGGCAGGTAGAGTGCATTAAAGTGGCCAACAGTTCTGTTTACCTGACGAAATATCCATGGCAGCAGGAGGGAGAGTTCCGGAGCTGGGCTGGTCTTGGGGATTTCTGATAACAGTCTTCACGCTGGAATTTAATTTGTTTTACTTAAAGGTAAACCTGAGTACCTGTTCTTATGAAGATTGCCAGCCCAGTGTATTCTTCAAGGACCTGAAAACCCAGACCCCAAAGGAACATTCTGTTTTGCCAATATGCACTGTGTCCTGGTGCTCGCTGACTTCACAAATACATCTTGGTGGAAATATGAAAAGCCTTGCAAAAAGGGTAAATGTATGCAATAAGGTCCCTCTGGGTGCTCAAGGACTTAATAGATCCCTGAATTTTATCACTGTACTTACTTTTAAATTAAAGACAATAACTACTCCTCACAGGTTCTTATTGACAAAAACACTGATGTCACCCAAGTCTATGACATGATAATCTTTCCCAGAACTGGGAGTATCCAGGACTAATTAGTTATGAGAACTTTTTTTTCCCCCTAAGTTCTGAGACGTTCTCCTATTCTGTCTTAGTCACACACACAGTTAGTCATTACCTGGAAGGGCATAAAGAGTTTATCCATGACTACCGTACATTTTGTACTGCTTTGTTAAACCAGGAAAAATGCAGACGGACGCTGAGTCATAGTTTTCAATTAGTTTTTCAATTCACCTGGAGCAAAGTTTTTCGATATCCATATTAATTTCATTGCTTTCCGTGTTACTCTGATCATATTCTTTGCAAAATAATTCAGTCTTTTGCTTGAGGGTATTAATACACACTGTGAGTGGGGAGTAGCATTATCAAAGTACTCTTGAACAGATGTAAAAATGGAAAGACAGCAAGATTTAGTAACTCACATTCAAGGTCTATAGAGATGTGACAAAGAGGAAAGGAGAATGAGGCAATTAAGAATCTTGAAATCTTTGGTGACGGACAGAGGGGAGGAGGGTTGAGAGTCTGGGAGAACGGGGTGAAGGGCTAAAGAAGTACAAATTAGTAGTTGATAGTTGGGCATAGGGAGCATGGCAGATGAATGCAGTTAGCATTAATATGATGGCTAAGTGGAGGGCCAGGGGAGGAAGGGAGGAATTGGCGGATTATTTTATGAACATTATAGATGTCTAACCAATGTACTGTATACTTGAAACTAATTTAAATAAATTTATTTTTTAAAAAAATCTTGGCAGAACTTTGTTACTTCTAGAGAATCTACTCTATGTGGTTTTTTCAAATCTAAAGTTTATTTAATTCAACAGACATTATATACCTATTATAAACCCAACCCCATTAGACAGAATAAGCACATTCAAGCGGTTAGTAAATAAAATATGTTAACTACTGCTGAAGTACAGAACACTGTAGATACCCAGGCCCTGTCTTAAGGAACCTTTATCTAATTGGGTAAACACGCACACATGAGCTAGTTCAATGACAAAACAAGGTGGACTATGAGATGGGATAAAATGAAAGGTGCAGACAATATGTGCTTTGAAGTCAAAGATGTAGAAATGATGCAGCCTGAAATTGTCAGATTTCTAACTTATGCTAATGATCCCTGTAGGACAAACATGATTTGGATGAGGGACACTGAGGGACAAGGCACTCCAGGCAATGGGAACAGTACCTGCAAAGGTACTGCACTGGGAAGGATTAAGGTGTACATGCTGAGAGGGGAGCCCACCTGGTAAGCAGTTCTGGTGGAAATACATTGAAAAAAATGTAGGCTAACACAAATCGTGTCACTTGCTGTCATAGAAACAATATGCTTTTGGAGGCAATAATGCCTCACTTTATACTGAGTCTATGTGCACTTGTGGAGGAACTTAGTCACAAATAGTATTTCTTATCTATATTTGCAAAAGTTCAGCTGAAGCTAAAAAAGTTGATGATAAACCATCTCATTAAAGAAACTCACTTTCCAGGAAGAAGGGGCAGAATCATCGAATGGTAATGAATTTCCCTACCAGTCCTATGTGTTCATTTCCTCCATTGAAGAGATCTGACCTCAAAGGGATTAGCTTTTCATTTTTCTGAATTAAAAAGTAATCTCAGTAATCAGGAGATTCCTTGGGCTCAGAGGGTTCAATGGACTTAAAACCAGAATGACAACTCTAGAGGTTGTCCAATTCTAAATTTATCAGGGCCATTAATTCGCCATGTGTGTGATCCTGGATATAATTATAAAGCCAGTTTCTTCATCTTTAAAATACCAACACGTCTCAGAAAATGGATGATAAGATTCATTCTCTCACTCACTCGCTCTTGCGAATAATGCCGTGAATATAATCCAATCTATTTTCAAAGCTATGATTGGCTCTGCCACTCACTATTTGCGTGAATTTGTAGAGATACTTAATTTCTATAGGCTTCAGTTTCTTCCTTTTAAAATCTTCATAATAATACCCTCTGATAGAGATATTTTAAAGATTAAGACAACATATGCGAAGTGTCTAGCACAGAGACTAGCATTCAAAACACACAGCTCTTTTTTCTTTTTGGTAAACCGGTATAGCTATTTAGTTTATAAAGCATTTTTATAATTTTTACACTAAACTTTTAAAATAAATGCTATTATTACCAGCTTTAGAGATGAAAAAACGTCAGAGATGAAGCTAAAAAAATGCTAAGTCCAGGGATATGCAACAATAGGAAAAGCAGTGGAGATACCAGTTGAAATACTATTTCTGTGATATTTACCCTCTGCTCTAGCTGTCTTTGTTAGTGAGACACACAAACTGAAAGAAAACAAATTGTATTTGTATTTCATAGAGTGCATAGTGAACCCCTAATAAATGTGTTTCCCTTCTGAATTCCGTTAGGCAGCTAGCAAGAGCTCTACCTCTGTGGTGTCCCCTGTTGTCACCATATCACATGTGGCTATCGAGGACTTGAAATGTAACTAGTCGGAACAGAGAAGTGCTGCAAGTATAAAATACATGCTGGATTTCAGAGACTTCGTGTGAAAAATATGTAAAGTGGTTCTTAATGATTTTTAAATTGATTGCATGATGCAATGAAAATATTTTGGATATGTTCAATTAAATATTTCACCTATTTGTCATTACTTCTTTCTAATGTGGTTACTAGAAATTTTTCAGTTAAATATATGGCTCGCATTTGTGGCTTGCATGATATGTCTATTATACAGAGTACCACTGCCTAATCCTTTGCCTTTCCTCTCCTCCTTCCTCACCAGAATTCTGAGATCCTCTTGTCTGGTAAGCAGTGGTCTGCTCACCTACTTTATGCCAAGGTGTTAATGATCTCTCTCTCTCTCTGCAAAAAAAAAAAAAAAAAAATCTACTTTTTATAAAAGTACTGAACATAGAGGCTACTATATCTATGGTGAGGAGAGATATTAAGGCAAGGATCACAATTTCAAATGTCTATAGGAGTCAGGAGGATACCATACAGAAGAATAGGTAGGTGTTGGTGGCAATAAGAAATGGTGGGGACTGTGGCAAATGAAGACCATGAATGGTACAAAGGGAACAGCCACCACCCAGCTTTGGCTAATGGTTGCCATATTGGAATTTTGGCCCAATATGACCCGGTCTTTTTATTTTTTTCAAGAGTAGCCAGAAATCTAGATTCTTATGTGATATCTCCTGATTTTCAAAGATTTGCAATAAAATAAAAACTTTTAACAAGCATTATAAAGGACCAATAAAATCTGCCTTAGGGCTCTATTTGGCCCACTATACCTCAGTTTTTTAATCTTTATTTGCCTGTATATAAGGTGCACCTGGTAAGATGTATGGTAAACGGGACAGGTAGTGCTTATAACACTGGCTTTGTCTCTTGGCATTTGTAGAGCTAGAATGGTCTCTCCCTTTACAGATGAGATACTTAAGCCAAAAGAAGACAAGTGGCTCGCCCACAGTCACACTGTCACTCGCTCAGGACAAGGCTGTCAAGTTCCTGATTCTCTGTCCACTGACCTTTTAAAACAACAGACAGTGTCTTCTGCCTGCCCCCAAATTTGCCTCTGATAAAGGATCTCGATGAACTGAAACACTTTACCAGAAGGGTAAGTGAGTCTTAAAGCAAAACATGCTGTGCCCACTCTAGTCTCTGGCTGGCTTAGGGGATTGTATAGATGGCTGATGTCCTTTGTGAACCTTTCTCACACATCATAGTATTTATTCTACAAGGATATACACTAATCATTTATGCACAGTAACTTGAAATCCCCAAACAACCCAGGTAGAGAAAAATAATCACAATGCTGAATACTCCTGTCATTTATGAGCAAGTATACATTCTAGACACCTGAGTCAGGCCCCAGAGGGAGAAAGTTTCCTTATTCTGCAGATGACACAGAAAAATTTCCACCTGAGACATACTCTAAATGCAAGTGCCCATTTACACTTCTAGAGTGTAAATGGCCCAACCTAGTCAGTGGAAAAACAATGCAGGTATAAAATTTAGCATTCACTCAATACAGCATTTGTTCTTTCTGGCTCTCCCTTTGCAAATACATTTAATAGCACTTAAAATTTAAACTTCCTGCTTATGTTATTGATAACAGTTCCAAAATAAATATCACATTCTGAGTAATTCCAATCCTTCTCGTTTTAAAACCTGGGACTTTCCTAGGTGAGGTAAGAGGACTGAAATTTTCCAAATTATCCAGGTTATAATAACACTGCAGAGATAGTCAGTTAACTTTTCGATAATTTATACCATGGCTTCTAGGGCTTTTATGTCTTAAGAGCAATTTCATTTCTACTAAGCTATTTGTTTCTGTCAATGGTCTAATGAGTTTAGAAGAACAGATTTACTGTTCACATTTTAAAGATGAAGAAATGGAGCCCTGGGAGACGGACACTGTGACTCACCTAGATAATAACATGGCCAGGTATCTCCTGGTCCCATACAGGTTTCTTTCTATGAGAGCTGAAGCAATGAGGGTTGAAGACATCTTTAGCTTTCCTTCTTTAGAAGAGTTGAACCCCATTACTACACAGTACATTATTACATTGCCTTAGATAGTCTGTTGGGAAAAAAAGATATAAATCTTCATACTCCTATTGATCCTACCTCGGAGTCATAAAGATTATTTATAACATTAATTTTTTAAAAATCAAACAAAAAAAGTGTAGTAAATTTGCTACAAGTCTTAATATCCTTGAATGATGTGGGAAAGTTTTCCTTCTGTCTATAGAAATCCAATCAAGAGACCGCATCTTTCCAAACAGAAATAGCCAAACAGGTGGTCTTGACAGGCTCTCTTCCTACGTCCCCTCTTCTATTTTAAGCAAAAAAAGAAAAAGAAAAAGAAAGATGTGAAAAAATTTTGCAAAGATCATAGTGCTCAAGAAAGAGGTGAAAGAGGCATCGACTGTCACAGAGAGAAGGCAGGGGTAGATAAAGAAGTATACAAGCGGCAAAGAGGAAGGGAAATGGCAAAGAAAAGACCAAAAATAAGTTGAGAGAGGGGAGGACTGGGGGTCACTGGCTCAGGATGGGCTACCAAATGTGAGGTCACCAAAGTAAAATCCAGATTTCCAGCTTCCTGTAAGGAATCCAAAGATCCGTTCCAACATCTTCAAATGCTTTTCTTAAGCATAGTCACCCACGGTACCCAGCAACACATTTCTAACTCAATTGGTATTTTATTGTTTGATATTGGTAATCTAAGGGTATTCTTTTCTGTGCTTTTTCATCTTGAATTTGTGGTATGTAGACCGCCTTATTCTTAAATGTGCTTTTGTGGCCTAGCCTGAGAAACTCTTATCCATTTATCATGAGAGTTCTGTAAGACGATGTGTTCTAAATTCTATCCGTTGAATTAAAAATGAGGCTTAAGAACACAACCTATCTGTCAGTTGGGGGCTGTCTGTAAGTACAGTGACACTGTGGGAGTGAGTTGCAGATGTACATTAACCATATTAGAATTGCTTTAAGAAATTGCAAAAGACAGCTAGAACTCAGCGTTTTACCAGATTCACTCGTCACACCACACCAGTGCTTAGAATGGTACTGGGAGCTCTATAGAAACATTTTTCTATAGAAAAGAAGTTTCATATTCTCACGTGGACTAACATATCTCTTGTTTATCTTATGTTTTTGTGTTTTTAACAAATCAAAGAATAAAATAATTATTTTCACATCACCACATGGCCCACAATAAATGTGCTTTGCTGCTTTAAAAATAAATGTAACAAATTCTCTGTAATAAATTATTGATCTGGTCCTAGACCCTGTAACAGTTGCTTACGTGAGGAAAAATCCTTCATTCATTCTGTAAGTCTCTATGGAACCCTCCTTAGGCCACATGCTGTTGCAAGCCTTGGAGATATAAAACAGGAAGAAATTCCTGCTCCCATAGAGCTTATGTCCTGAAGAGGAGGAGAGAAACAGTGAACAATATTTTAAAAGGATAATATATAGTACATTATGTGGTAAAGAGTGCTGAGAAAAGAACACCTGCCGGGAAAGGAGCTAGGAATTGTCAAAAAGATAGAGTGGCTACAGAAGCCGTCACTGAGAGGTGGCATTCGAGTGAAGATGTGAAGGCAGTGAAGGATCAGCCATTTAGCTCTTAGCCATATAGATATCTAAAGTGGAATATTCAAGGCAGAAGAAACAACAGGTGCAAAGGGCCTGCGGCAGGAACCTTTCAGATATAGTCAAGGAAAATGGAGGCGGCCAAAGAGACTGACAGAGTGAGGGGCAAGATGACGGTTAATAAAGCCCAAGAAGTGATATTTAACATAGATCTTATGTGGAGAGAGGGAAGGTAGTCTATTCCAACCATCTGACATTATTTTGCCATCAAGTAGAAATTACTCTTTAGCTTTTCATCTTCATAAAGTCCGCCATCCAGAAAAATACATCCTCCACAAATCCCAAAGATGGTCATCTCTTTGGCACATTCCGTGGCACATCTTATTTCTTAGTGGTTGTGCATAACATAGGCATACACTAGCAGAGAGGGATAAGTAGAATAGACCAGATTTGCTTCATCAATCTGGCTCCATTTCTCTCCCCTTACCCTAGCCCGAGGCCCAGTATCTCTCCTCTGGGTTACTGAAGAAGGCTTGAACTCTTGTCTTGCCTCCAGTGTCTGTAGCTCATAGCCATCTTATATACCTGGTCCAGTCATCTTTCTAATACCACGAGTTCTGAGAGTCTCGTGGGGCCCTGGAGACGGCAACAGAAGGAGGCAATGGTTGGGGCTCTATACTCCCACCCCTACTTCAGCCAGAGCATCCCTTGTTTATCAGAATTAAGTACGATCCTCTATGTAAGATTTCTTTGTGCTCCCCACATGAGAACACTGACCTAAAACAACAGTTCACATCATATCGCTCTGTCCCTCTTTTGCTCCAATACTTTCAAGCTCCCCTTTCCCAGTAAAATAAAGCCCAAGCTCCCATTGCACCTCAATTAAAATGCAACGTTGTTACAGCAGCACAGTCTGGATCCTGCTGGCTTCTCTGACTTCCTCCCTTCCTCTCCCCCCCTCACACAGCCCACTCCAGCAATCCCTGGGGCTTGCTCCAGGACCCTGCAAGTACACCACCACCTCAGGCTTTTGTGCTAACTGTTCCCTCTGTTGAGGATATAATTTTTCTGCATATTTGCTTGGCTGAGCCCCTCACTGCATTCAGGAATTCAGTCAGGTTCCACGCCATCTAAAATAACACCCCATTTACTTTCCATTTTCTAACCCCACTTTATTTTGCTTTATAGCACCTATTGTTATGTGACACTGTATTATATGTTTGTTTACTGTTTCTCTCTACACCAGGATTATAAGCTCTATGAGAACAGGAGCTTTGTTTTGTCACTGTTCTATCCCCAAACATTTTGTACCGTGCCTGGTGCATAGTAGGTGCTCACTAAATATTCATTGAATAAATGAATGAATGAAGCATATAGGCATGACCTTCAGGGCTCTCCAGACTTGTCTGGACAAAATTCTCTAGCCCTAACTCGGGGCCATCGTGCCCCATTCCCACATACCCTAACCAAATTCGCTGTTCACCTATCCCCGTTTCCAGCCAGTACTGCTTTGCTTTTGCCTACCTTTGCCCTTATGCCTGGAATGCCCTTCCTTTCATCTCCACCTGACATAATATGCATGACTAGCTCAAAAAACACCCTTTTCTAGGGTTTTCCCCAGTCTTTCACCTGAAGCATGTTTCCTTCCCGGGTCCCTAGAGCTCTTTATTCTCTGGTGTTTTCATTGAGCCCTTCTCCCTATCTGCCTGGCTCCACTGGTGAGGGCGCCAACACCTCTTGAGCACACAGGGCATTCTGCGTCTGGGACCACATATGGAGTATAGCATATGCTTAATGAAAAGTTGATTTCAGAGCTGGGAGAAAGAAAGTATTAAATGTTAGCTAACATAACCTTCTTGTCCTCCTTACTTTTATTTTTTTAGTTGTACTAAGCTACTGTCTGATTTCTCTTTAGGCGTTGCTAACAAATAGCAATGTAACTTTTGTCCTTCCCAGGCAAGTTCTTCCAAGATCTTTCCAGCATGCTTTTTTCTGAAGCTTCTACTCCCAACAGTACATCTCATACACTCCTGCCCTCAATGCTCACAGGCTTCTGTGACCAGCCAGACAGGCTCATTGACTTGTATCTAAATTATTTTTTACCTGATCCTCGGCCAGCACTTCCCAAAGGGTGTCCTGGCGACAGCAGTTCTGGAAGGGGCGGTCTATGAGGGAAAATACTTCGCCTGAAGTTTGTTCGGCATGTCAATGTTCTATGAAATCCTTCAGTAAAAATGTTTTGCATCATTAAGCCAAAGAAGCACATATTTCTTTGACTAGTGAACTTTTTTTTTTTCCATAAAGTACCCATTAATATCTTGAAAAATTATAATTCTGCAGAGCATAATTGCACCATGTTATCCCGGATAACATAAGTATGCAAGAATATTTGTGAAATAAATTAAGGAATGAGCTGAAGATGACATTACAATTCATACATTATAGAAATAAAATAATAATCAGTAGCATAATAACATAGTATAATAACAGTCAACATATGCATATGTTCCTTACGTGCCTGGCATTGGTCTAGAAATTACTTAATCCTGTAAGGAAAACGCTATTACCATCAGTCCCATTTTACAAGTGGGGGAACAAGACTCAGAGAGGTGAAGAGATCTACTAAATTTAAGCGGTTATAAAGTGATAAGGTAGATGAGGGCTTCGAGCTCAGGATCTGTTCCAGGGGTCCGCTTTTCGCCACTCCACTCTAGTGCTGCGTGCCACATGGGCCTCTCCATGATTCTGGTTTATGTGAAACTTGTTTGAGTAGGAAACCAGTACTCATTCCGTACCCATTGTGCATCAAGCATTTTGTGTACATCATCTCATTTAAAGTTTCAGTAACTGTATGAATCAGAATTATAATTGACATCTCGAACTACCCAATTAGTGAGCAAGTCACATCCACATTGCCTCTCCATTGGTGATGGTACTCAAAAGTGATCTAGGACCCATGAGCCCTCTTCCAACCACTTGTTAAGGCTACTCCTTTGCAGCAACTCCTTTCCAGAAGTCTGAAGAAAGGCTGAGGGAAAAGGTCCCCCTTGGGAATAGGTCATAGGCATAGAAAACAGCCTTGTATACTCACATCTTTTCAATAGAGACTTACAAACATCAGGATAGCATATTCCTTTAAAATTAATTTAAAAGATGCTACTTTGGGAGAATCTGCAGAGTCAAGGCTCTTCCTGGACCAAAGTGTTTAAGGTGCAATGACAGAGCCCAAGGCAGCCCTTCTCTGAAGTCTCTGGGCTGTTGAAAAATCCCCAGGACTCCTGGAGAGGAGGTGAGGTCATGGTGAGGTCATTTCATCACACCCAGAAGGGGAATTCTTGGGAATTGGTGCCTGCCAGGAGGAAAATTTTTTCACTCTCCAGGTTGCCTGTAGCAAGAAAAACCACCCTGAGTATCTCTCCTTCCCCCAAGTTTTGTCTTTCCTTTTTGGCACCATGAAGCCTGGGTGCCCTGGACGCCTGGGCAAATGTGTTTTATTCTCTTGGCTCTGTGCCAGTCCAGACTGTTCCTGCTCCGGGCCAAGGCAGCTGCAGGTGACTCACTGTCTGAGTCTAGTTCCTGCAGATTCACTGCCCTGGACTTGCCTTAAATTAAACCACTCTTTGAGAACAGGGACTTCTTTTTCCTACCATTATTCCTAGCACTTAGAACAATGTGGGGTGCATGGTAGGCATTCAAAAATATTTGTTGAGTGAACCAAATAAATGAATGAATGAATGAATGAATAAACGGTATGTTTTACATTGATTTAAGCATATCATACGTACCAGTCAGGGTTCTCAAAAAAAACAGAACTAATAGGAGATTATAATAGGAGATTTTACAAAATAAGATATTTATTTTAAGGAATTGGTTTATAAAATTGTGGGAACTAGCAAATTCAAAATCCACAGGATTGGCCAGCAGCCTAGAAACTCAGGCAGGAGCTGATGCTGCAGTCCTGTGTTAGAATTTATTCTTCTCCAGGTAACCTCAGTTTTTACTCTTAAGGGCTTCCACTGACTTGATGAGACCTACCCACATCATTAAGAGTAATCCCTTTTATTTAAAGTCAACTGATTGTAGATGAGAATCACAGCTACAAAATATCTTCACAGAAACACCTAGACTAAATGTTTGATTAAATAGCTTACCCAGTTGACATATAAAACTAGCCATCACATCCTGTATCAAATTATGTTCATAGAAACAAAAACAACCGCCACCACAAAAAAACTTGTCACCAAACTAACAAATATTACATAATGAAAGCCCAATAAAATAGAGTTAGCCTAAAACCTGTACCCCAGTGCCAGCCAGGTACTGGCAGCACCAAGATGCTAAACATATTCATTGCCCTCAAGGAGATAGCTGTCTAGTTTGGGAGACAGTCTGGTAGACAGATAATTACAAATGGGTGTAAAAAATGTTATTATCAAGATGTGGATATAACTTGCTTACTGCTATTTAGAGTTGGTAACCTCTAAGTGGTCAGAATGACCTTGGTTGCCAGAGAGAGTGTCTGATGTCAGCCAGGCTAATATTACAACCTTAGCTGCTCTGCAGAGGGAGTTTCAAATACCTTAAATAAATGGACTGTGAAATAGCCAAAAGGTCTTAATGCCAGCAAATGTCTAAACACCCAAGGCAATATGGGTATTGGGGGAAAGCTGAGCCAGGCAGTTCCGCTGCTCGCAGCTTTTCCTGAATGCCAATCAGACACCCCAGTCTTGCTCAGCTTTAGATCTGAAGTCATCTGGGCAAACGCCCCAAGAAACTGATGCCTGGGAAGGCAGGTTAGAGACGTGGGTCTGTTTGCTGCCTTACCAATCATAAATGAGGCCCTGGGCTAACTTCGGCAACATTTATAATTCTGGAAGAGCAGCACTATGTCCTGTTTCCCTTCCCCACGTAGATGTGAGCAGACCACAGGCATCTGTTTACTTCAATAGTGCTGATGGCTTTTATAATGTGCATGTTCTTCTACTTTCCAACAATATCTGTTGTCAAAGTAAAGACAGGATTTAACATAGTTAGCTGCTTATGCAGTGCTGATGCCATGACGGCGTGGTCAGATTTACCTCTTGTCTCCTGCAAAGAAATGTTAAGACTGTACAATTAAGTGCCAGTGTCCCCCTGAGTTCTTATGCCAGTTCTGCCATTAAATCCAATGTAATGGCAAGACTCCCAAACCAAGGCTGCCCTATATTAAATTTGCCACTGAGACTCGTGGAAGAGTCTCATGGGTGCAGAAAAAGCAGCAGAAATAGTAAGATGTCATGTTTAGACTTCAGGATCTGGTTGGTCAGAAAAGTATTCAAAGACTACAACCTGAATCGTAGCATCTGGAAGGAAAAGCCTCAGACCTCATTGGGGTTCTCTCAGGAGGGTGGGGTTGGAAGGAGACATGGAGGAGCTCTCATTTTTTACTGTATACACTTCTACATTGCTTAAAATTGATACAAAGTATGTATGTATTATTTTTGTAAGGTATATATATATATTTACGCTGTGTGTTTACCTCCCATAGTTACATTTCTTTCTGTCACCAAGTATTTGACCCCTTTTACTTCATCCTGATGTGGATTTTAAAAGCGCTAGCTATCCAGGATAATTCACTCAGAACAGTGTCGGCCTGCTGGTCATCCCGATGTGGATTTTAAAAGCGCTAGCTATACAGGATAATTCACTCAGAACAGTGTCGGCCTGCTGGGGTCCCTGGTGAGGAAGTCTAAGGACCCTACCTAAACCGGAAGAGTGGTGGATGGCAGTGGCCATCTGACTGTTTATTTGCCAACCCAGATCTAGCTTAGGGACTGACACACAGTTTAATTATCATGCAGAGCTGCAGCTGGAGGCGGCTGGAGTGAGTTGGCATCTGCTTTTGCAGAGCACAGTTTCTGCAAATAATTAACCACCAGAACTCTTGATTCTCTCTAATTAATGAAGAGGAAGCCTGGAATCTTCAAAGTCCACGAATGTCATGCTGCCATTGTGTCAGGATTGATCTCCTTTGTTCTAAACCGAAGAGTATGCCTCTCCTGCCTCTCCTAATTCTTTATAAATTGAATTTTTCTATTACTAGTTGTGACAGCTAAGTAACATGACTTCAGAATTTCACCCGCAGTTCATGCCAGTATTAGAAGCCTGAATAATAATAATTTTTTTAAAAGAACCATAATGGAACGAGCTCTCTGTCTCTGCCCCAGAATTAATCATTATGAAGAAACACCTACTGAAAGGAGGGTCGTTAATTAGCTCTAATGGATCTTGCTAGGTGGAGTCAGAATTATTGGGAAGTCTGCAAACAGTGGGAAAGAAGAGATTCCTCCCTTTCTCTATCCATCTCCATGTGATGCTGGAATTGGAGATGATGAGACTTTGCTTCCAGGGGGGCAGAGAGTATTGATGAAGGCCACAGAAGTGTTTAGGTGTGTGGGGGAGGCTAAAGTGTTAGCCTGGAAGCCTGACAACACTCAATGTCTTAGAGAAAAAAAGAGTGGAAGTCAGCCTATCCCTGTTGCCTTATCTGAGCATATAATGAAACCACCACAGAAGCTAAAGTCAAATTCAATTAAAACCTAAGTCAAATTGTGTCATTCCTTAGCTCCAAGGCTTCCATGGCCCCATCTCTCTAAAGGAAAGCAAAATTTATACATCAGCCTATAGATGGGTCCTACTCATCTGGTCACTCTTTCTTCTATGACCTCATTTTCTGTACTTTCCTCCTTATGACTCCATTCCAGGCACACAGGCTTCCTGGATTGTCCACCAACACTCTACGCATGCTCCTACCTCAGGACCTTTGCATGGCTATTTATCTGTCTGTAGAACCACTTTCCAGATATTCATTTGGCTCCCTTCTTTGTCTTTAAGACTTTGCTAAAATGTCACCTTTTTAATGAGGCTGACATTGACCACCCCGTGTAAAATGGCACTTCTCCACTCCTAGCACTATTCTTACCCCACTATATTTTTCTCTTACCTCCTCACATACCATATAATTTTCTTATTCATTATGTTCATCGTTAAATATTTGTTTCCTCCACCTCTCACTAGACTCTAAGCTCCACAGGAATGGGGATTCTTGTCTGTTTTGTTCACTAGTATATTCTCAGCACCTAGAACTGTGCCAGTTCAATAAATATTTGCAGAGTAAATGAATTAGTCATCGCACATTGGAGTGTTTGCTGGTATGTGTGAAGACTGCATGTGTCCATTCAAAATGATTGCTCAGACATCTTAGAATGGCTGGGGTATGAGCTGTTCCTTTTTCTTTCTCAAGTATCTGGATGAAGTACTGTTGTTGCCTTGGCTGCCAAACGTTAATAATTAAAGCAAACAGTGTAATCGAAGTTAAATATTACTTGAGGTTTTTTTTTTTTCTTTTTCAGTGGCGTCTGATAGAAGAAGGTAGGGTGGGACTGTCCAAGAATTATACTTTTATGGGAGGATAGTCGGTTGGTTTTTGTCCCCAGAAGTCTGTGTTCTTGCTCTTTAAGTCCACAGAGTATGGGAGGTCTCTAGAGACTTTGTACAGCAGAAATTATCATTGTTGGTTAGTGGGGGAAGGTGCGGTGGGGAGAGGTTCTTGGTGTAATTCAGCTGACCTTACTAAGGGGAAGCATTCGTAGGCACCCAAGGTAGAGGCAAATCTGCTGAGGATATAGGGCTAGAGCCAGAGCAGAGAGCTTTAGGCAGGGAGTTGCGGGGAATTCCACATCTATGAATTGTTCCCATCTCTGTGGATCATTTCTAAAGCCTCTTGTGCCATTCATGCTTCCCAAAAACGAGGCCATAGTAGATTCCTGCATTAGCTTCTTTTCACCAAAGAATACCAACTGAGTCCTGCTTGTCTCTGTGACTTGCTGGGGGTTAGGTAAATCTGGCAGGGATTGCTGCGTAGACAGATCAGGGCCTTGGGAAGTGAATAGATCCAACCTTCCATGCTCTACTTAATCTGTGCCTCATATCCATGCAGTCTTTAGTACAGAGGGGCTGACCTCAGAGATAAATGGGTGTGTTTTCAGTTGATAAGCCACCTGGTGCTGGGCTAAGTGATGAGTCATGAAACAGGTTCTAGCCCTGATTCTGCAGCTGCTGGTTGAATGACTTTGGCCATTCATCTCCCTGCACCACGGTTTCTGACTCAATCTTCTTAATACTTTACAAAATTCTTTCTCATTTATTCCTCTGCATATAGTGATAAAGAAGGAAAGGCCCAGAGATGTCAAGGTACTTGCCTAGATCACACTGTTATTAAGAGGTAGGACCACAAATATTAAAATTAGAACCACTATATGACCCAGTGGTTCTGGACATATAACCAAAGGAAATGAAAACAAGATATTGAAGGATATGCACTCCTATGTTAATCGCAGCATTATTCACAATAGCCAAGATACGGAAACAACCTAGTGTCTGTCAATGAATAAATGGATAAAGAAGGTGTGGTATATACGTACAATGGATTATCATTCGGCCAAGAGAAAGAAGGAAATCCTGTCATTGGCAACAACATGGATGGAACTTGAGGGCATATGTTAAGTGAAATAGGTCAGAAAGAGAAAGAAAAATACAGCATGGTATCACTTATAAGTGGAATCTAAAAAATAAAAATAATAAAAAAGGCAAACTCATAGAAACATAGAGTAGAAAAGTGATTGCCAGGGGCTGGAGGGTAAGGGCCATAGAGAGAGATTTGTAAGAAGAAGAAGAAAAAAAAGAACCTGAACTCTCCCTGCAAACCCGGTTTCTATCCACAATGCCCTTCAGGTCAGAACACCATCCACCCTGTTTTCCTCTTGAAGCTACAAATGAAACTGGTGTTATGAGTAAAACGAGATTTTACCAACTCAAAGTGGATGATTATTAAAGTGGCCTCCCCATTTAGAGGATGCTCAAAGGTCAGAGCTGAGAACCCAAACTAAGTCATTATTGTGTTTTTTAGATATTCTAAATTCAAATTCCAAGGCTGACATAGAGCATCCCTTCAAAGCCCAATCTGGCATAGTGCTCTGGTTCTAAATAGCAAAATTGACCTTCCCTCTTATACTCATATTCTAAATTATTCCAAAGATTCTTCCGCCTAGACTGCTCTGACAACCAACCTGGAGCAGTCTCCAGGACACTCCTGCTGATTTACAACTGCAATCTTGCTAAAAGGAATGGAAAAAAGCCAGATGACTCTGTTAGACAGAATTACTGGCATGAAATCCTAACATCGCTACAACGTGACATATGACTGACTGCATGACTGCTCTTCCTTTCTTATTTCACTGAAATAGGTCATTTGTTAGAAAACTGAGGAAGCCTTGTTCCTCAGCCCCCATCCTCAAAGGAGGAAGGAAGACGGCTGCTTACTCTGCTGCTTGGTGTGTGCCTGCATGTGGCTCCCCAAAGCCAGCGCTGGACCAGCAAGCCTTTTCTGGTTAAGTTCCCATGTCAGTGGTTTGTCTTTGATGAGTGTCTGTGACTGCTGTGTGCAGAGCCCTTCTGTTTCCTGCCTTTATTGAAGGAATAAAGACTGGGCAGGATGCAAGCAGTAAGCTCCAGCTGCCCCTGCTTAAAATACAATGATTAGAGTTTGACAAAATATTATCTAAATGAGGAAGGGGGTCCCTTTCCTTCATATTAATTCTCTCTCAGAAGCTTGACCCATGCTATCAACTAGTCAACCAAGCAGTTGTTGAAACTCCCCCATCCCATCCCATTTTGCACGAAGGGAAGGGAGCAGAGAGAAGTAACGTCTTACAAGTTATTAAAGACTTAGCTTGGAAAATAAGGTGTTTGTTCATTAAGAGTGAAAAACTCAAATAGCTACAGGGGCCAGATGGGCAATATGAATGAATGAGTGGAGGAATGAAGCTGTTTCATAATAGCATTTTAAGATACATTTTTGTTTTGTTTTGTTTCGTTTTGACACAGATACATATTCCTTCTACAGAAAGTCCACACTTAACGTCGTCAATAGGTTCTTGGAACTGCGATGAAATGACATATAACAAAACCAATTTTATAATAGGTTAACTGATAAACAAGAGTTAAGTTCATATGGCATCTCTTCAACATTATAATGGAACAGCATTGAATGAAATTATGTTATTTGAGGAACTGTTGTATATTTAATACACAGGAATATTCTTTCTTCCACAAAATCAGAGTCCTGCTAATCTATCTTTAGTTTTCACATTTTTAATAGAGACAAGGGTATCTTCTTCTACTCTTCTATAACACAATAGGGTAAGTGCTGATTCAAATGGCAATCGACAGCAGGATTCAGTGTTAAGAGACAGTTGGAAGTGCTACAGGAAATGGTGGGGACTATGTCCAGTTAGAGAGCTGTGGGTTATCACAACTGAGTGGCTGCTTACCAAATGCCAGGCTGCCTTATTGCTGAGTGAAAATGAAGGCCCAGAATACAACTTCGAATGCTTCTAAAACACTATTCTTCCCCAAACAAGTCACAGAGCATGTTGCCATTTCTGTCCCTCAGATTTCTTTAGGTTTGTGTTGTCCTTCTGTTTCCCCCAAGTGGGTGAGAGTCTCCTTGATGAAGGCTGAGGGTTTTCCCTCTTTGTCTGTTCACAGGGATAGTCTGACCTCTTTGCTCATGGCTGCTGGGCAGCGATTACTCCATGTCATCATTGGGCTCACCATGACGAAGAGGACACACTCAGTACAGTCTGGTCAAAATTATGCAGGGTAATGCACCACTGCATAAATTTTGATTAAAGCAGAAGTATCTCCAAAGTGACATCCAGGTATCATTTAGGTAACTTTGAAAAGGTCTTTGCGATAGATTGCAAAATGGCCACAAATACCTTCTTTCCTTGTGTACTGACCTCTGCCTCTCCCCCCATTAAGAAGTCTATGTCTTCACTCCTTGATTCTGGGTTTTACTATAACTTGTTTTGACCACTGAGATACAAACAAACATGAAACAAGTAGAGACTTGAAAAGCACTAGCATATTGAGACATATCAACTCCTATTGCCCTGGATCCATGAGACCGCCATGAAAATAAGCTCAAAGCCCCAGCAGACAACCTGTTAACCACCAGTTGTGAATGAGCCTCATCCTAGACCAACCACCTAGCTTAGAAGAAACTTGCAGAAGAACTGACCAGCTAAGCCCAGCCCAAATTTCCAGCCACAGAAATGTGAACTACGAAATGATCATGTCATGCTGGCCAATCCAATTGAAAACCGGAATCTGCCCACTGCTTTCATTTTTCTCCATGCTGGGGTAATGATGATTACGCGGCTACATGGGAAGGGTGCCTGTGAGGTGAGACCACAGAAACGATGCAAGGCTACATACCAGTTCCCTCCTCCTCCATTCCAAGTCAGCCCTCTGATTGAATCCCTCTGATAACAAGAGCGACCTTCGAAGGCAGCTGCTTACTAAGTCTACTTTTATTTTTAGAACTGTCTTTTTTACGCTGATCCCAATTGTTTCCCCTGTGACGTCAACCCATTGTTCTGGATGCGGCACAAGGAAAGTAGAACAGGTCTACCTTTGTACATGAAAGTCCTTCACATTCTTGAATGTAATGACCACAGCATCTCTAAGTCTTCTCTTGCCTGAACTTCTTCTTTTGTTCCTTCAACAGCCTTTCATGGGACGTAATTTCAAATTTCTTGACCACCCTATTTGCTGTCCTCCACATGGGCCCCAGTATATCCCTCCATGTGGTGCTCCAGACTGAATATAGCTTCTCACTGTGGTCTGACCCCAACACAGTAAAACAGACATGACTCACTTCCTCATCCCAGATGACACCTGGTTCTTTGTGTAGCCTGGGACCACGCTGACTTTTAGAGAGGCCCATATTGTACTCTGTTGACTAAAACTCTTGAGAATTTTCATTCAGACTACTGCAAAATTATATCTTTTACATTCTGGAATTAGAGTTATGCCACAACTCCAATTTTCAAGATCTTTTGGCAGTTTCAATGGTTATTTCAAAATATGTTCCCAAAATTTTTGAAACTTCTCTCTTCAAGGAGTGAAGCCTAATTCCCCTCTTTTGAGTACAGACTGGACCTAGTGATTTGTTCCTAATGAGTAGAATAAAGTAGAAGTGATGGAGTGTGGCTTCAGAGACTAGGTCATAAAAGGTACTGTGACTTTCTTCTGCCTCTCGGATTGCTCTCTCTGGGGGAAGGTTGCTGCTGTGTCTTGAAGACACTCATGTAGCCTATGGACAGGCTCAATGGTAGGACACCAAGGGCCAGTGACCACAGCCATGTGAGGCACCTGATTGGAAGCGGATCCTCTAACCCCAGTGCAGCCGCGTGAGACACCCTGAGCCAGAAACACCCAGCTAAGCTGCTGCTGAATTTCTGAACCAAAGAAACTATGAGATATTTAATGTTTGTTGTTTTAAGCCATTCAGTTTTGGTGTGGTTTGCTATGTAGCAAGAGTTAAATAATACGTCTTGATTCTATGGTTGAATAACTGTCTTACCCATTTTCATGTGGTTCACACAAGGAATAAACATGCCCTTTCTATGTTTATCAAAACCTCCAACTGATACAAATTATAGGTATAACGGAGCCCTTGGAGATATTACTGGAAGTCTTAAGATTAGCATTGGTTCTCTATGCAGCATCCTTAGATAAGATCCTTTAGCTAGATCATAATCAAGCCTGTTGTAAGAGGGAGATACCACCAGACATTGGGAGAGAGACTTAAATGGAGCCTTGATGAATTATATGAACTCAGACAGGCCCAGATGGATGGCAGGTGGAAGCATATTGAATGCATACAGTTAGATTCCTATGTATTGGTAAGATTCAAGGGACAACAGAAAAACAGCTAGCTTGCAAGCTTTTAGGGGAAAGGACTGTGTTTGTCTTATTAACTGCCTCCATCCCAGGTATGGCACAAATGCTCAGCAACATTTGTTTAATGAGATAATGAACAAATGGAGAGTTTGTGTAGGTGAAGAGTAAGAGAAGTTTAGCTATAGCAGCTAGCTGAATTTGAGAAGAGTTTAATGGTCAAAATATTTTCCTGAGAGTCAATTTTTCACAGCTGGCGAGGGATCATCATGTGTCTGAGCTTTGAGCAGACCTCAAGCAGGGTTGATACTTGGTGAGATAAGGAGGTGCAGAGAAGGCTGAGGGTAATGAACTGAGGCTCCTAAATGCCACGTAAGGTAAGCATAAATTAATTAAAGCTTGGCAGCCTCTTGAAGAATTATTTGTCCTAGGGAAAATCTCATCAGGGGAATGGCTAACCTGGAAAGGCGAAGGCGGGAACTGTGCTGGTAATTGAGCTTAAAAGTCAAGGTTACCAGGTTAAGCCTAGATCTAAGCTGGGAATTTGCACAGAACAGAGAATACAAGAATGTGAGTGAGAGAAGAGACAGCCGAGAGGCATACAATATGTATGAGCCATGCATGGTGTCTATCTCAATTTTGACAGCGCCTTTGGTTCTGAAGTGTTCCAGAATTGGACTGCGCACGTCGGGCATCAAGCCCTAGCCGCAGCACATCCTTGCTTCAGACTCTTTTTCTCTGACTGAATTCTCCAGTCCCCAAGACTTTTCTAGAAGCATTAGTTTTCTTGAAATGCAGATATGGGTCCTTAGATTACAACCCAACTCGAAGTCTGGTAAGTCAAGTTGTGTTTAATGAACGGCATAGGTTAAGACAGGACTTGGATTAAAACACACTTTCATGGATGCAACTGGCTACTCTGTTTATGAGATTTCTATTTTTATTGATCAGTACAACAAAATTTATTTACTGCTTTAATTTAAGTATGGCTCTAAATGTTGGGAACACAAAAGTCAATAATATAAGTTTCCTACATTAAGAGCCTCATAGCATAACAGGAGTTCAAAAATCTCTGGGTGTGAGTGTGTGTCTGTGTGTGTGTGTTATGATGCAAGAACTGAGAGTGAACAGTGGCCTGTGGAGCTGTGTGGGGAGCTTTGGAAGAGAGTCAGGGAAGCTCTACCAAAAAGGTAATGTTCAAACTGAATCTTGATGGAAGAAATCTAGAAGAGCACTAGGTAGATGAGATCACTCTTCAGATCTGAAGGTATTGAAGAGCATGATGGGTTTGGGAAAGAATAAATACTTAATTTGGCCAAAGCATAGGGTATATTTATGAGATGAAGGGAGGGATGGAAAGGTGGCACGTAGGGAATAACAAGAAGTGGAAAAGCAGGCAGTAGTCTTCAGATCTTGAAGAATCTTGACTACCAGACTAGGGAGTTTGATATTTATCTTATAGGTGATGGGGAACCATGGAAGGATTTTAAGCAGAAGAGTAATGCATTCTGATTTGTAATTTTGAAAGATAACTTATGGCAAAATGTTGGTGAATTGGATACAGGGCGATTGCTTGGGAAGTTATTATAGCAGTCTAGGCAAAAGTGAATGAAATGTAATGACAGTAGACATGGAAGAGGAGAGGATCAACAATAGGTCCTTAAGAATCTGAATGAACAAGGCCTGGCAATGACTGGTGGTTGGTGGATGACTGTAATGAAGAAGCAACTAAGTAAGCCTGGGATTTCCTGCTCAGGCACTTGGTTGAAGTAATTTGATACAGTAGAGCTATACGTGTTGATGAGCTTTTTGTTATTAAGGAACAAATCAGTTTTAATGTTATAATTTGACGTATCTACCAATCTCCTCTTGGAGTCTCAATAAAGGTAAGAAAAAGAGAAGAGGTCAACATGTAGAGAAGATTATGATTCAAAACGGATAAGTGTAAAACTGAATACTAGCAGAATGAAGGACAGTCACGGGCCTTCTTCTGGGACTTCCAGTTGAAAATAGCTCTCTGGGCTGGACTGGCAGGCCCACGTGCTCTGGTGAGATGTGGGTGCCATCACTGTGAGCTGGCTGCATGGATCCCCAGATGACCTTGGCCTATAGTTAGCTCTCACAATCAGCTATGGCTGGTTTCCAAAGCAGCAGCAACAGCAGCTGACAACTTTAGAAGTATATTTCCTTCTCTGTAAAGAAGCGCCCATAAGCAATACGTTTCCCAAGAAGCTACTCTTCCTAGTTTGACTAAGGGCTTCTGTGGCAGAAAATATGCCAACAGTTTCCATAAGGCCATTTTTAAAAAATTAATTGCTTTCTCTTGAGTCAAAATACCTTGAACCTCTTGGGTAACTTAGAAAAATCAAAGTATAAGTTCTATCCCCGGAAAATATGTCAAAGAAATGCCTGATTGCATGCTTTATTTCATTAGAGAAGATTTTCCTCTCTTCCATATCACAATAAAAGCAAATAGAATATAAGGATTCCAAGGCAGAGAAGTTATCTAACCCTAGCAGAGTAGAAGTCAATGCCTCCTCTTGGGATTTGAAGTTGGAATACAAAAATCTAACTTCGAGACTCTCAGATAAGAAATTCTTACAGTCACTTGGAGTTCGTGTCAAAATATCTTGTGGTAAGTTTGCTTTAGTGTATGGTAACTGGGGAAAATATTGAGGGATTGCAGTAATAGTGTTTGTAAATTGAGCTTTAATACCTGTACTTATTCCAGCAAACACTAGAGGGAGTAAGTCAGATAGAGGAATAATGCTACCATGAGAATGAACAGGAATGAGAGGAGAGAATGGTGAGGAGGAAGGCATTTCTGCATTTCGCTAAGGCACAGCATTTTACTTAAGTAGACACTAATCTTTATACTATGACCAAGCGACTTTATGCTTGAAACTCAATACCAAAAAACTTTAACTATGATCGGCTTAGCTTCTTCAGAATCCACAACCATTACTCTCTGACCAGAATCTATATTCTGTTCATTTCAGGCATTTTGAAAGCCATTATGATATAGCTCTATCTGTGAGTTTTTAATTTTAGAGAACACATTTTTTGGATTAATAACCTTTTACAGATATTGGATTTTTTTTTTCTTACAGCACTGATAGTCATACTGCTAGTGCTCCAAGTGAATAGTGATGATACAAGGTGTTTTCAGATACTTATAGGAATAAAATGTGCTCTTTGTAGATATTTAAATCGAAAGCCTTCCCCTCTTCATTTTCTCCATAGTCCTCATGAATTAGCTCTAAGACACCATTTTACAACACACAAACACTGAGGTTAACTGGCCCAATGTCATGAACATGTCCATGAGAACTGATATTTATTCTTCTTGTTGAAATTCCCAATTTCTTAGTTTCTTTGTGCCTCTCGAAAATGCAAAAAGAGCTAGTGAAGGCTAGAGTGAAATCACTAGCTTTAAAAAAATTTTTTAAACAATTAATCATTATAATCAGAAACAAATATCTTTAAAGGTTTCTTAAGAAATTATTAAACTGAATATTAAAATATTTGACTGAATGATGAACTAATAATTTTATGAAATATTGTCCTTAAATCATAGCAGATTTTTGAAATACAACTGAAAAAGCATGTGTGAATTCAAATGTAAGAAAAATCACAACAAAGCATGCTAAGTTAATAAGGATCTGCCCTTTTACAAATGGTGGGGTCAGCCTCACCTGGACGTTTACATCAAGAGAATAGAAATAGCATTATGAATTTCCTAAGACCATGTCTGTCAGAAACGATCAATTACACTGACAAGGAAAACTTAGCTCCGAAATTTGGGTTTGCGTTTGTTAGTCATGCATTATACTACTTACCTCTCAGGGCAGACCTTTAATTTCAGAAAGTGCTGAGATTCATTACTGTACCGGTTATCAAAAGTCTTTGGCAGAAATACCATTTATCCTTGTTGTGGTAATGAACAGATTTATAACATTCTGGTGTCACCATTCCTGAAAAAGCACACTCATTTAAATATTTCTTCCACAAACATAGTGAAATATTTCATGAAGGCACATGGGTGTAGAATACTATAGAGAGATATTGCTGGTGAATGACAGAACGTCTGGTTGATTTACATGAAATCCCAAGTGCTCGTATGAGAATAGGTTAGGTTTAGATTGACGAGCAAATGTGTAACCAGACTTCTGGCTGACAAATGGCAGAACTATGCCAGCGCATTAGCTCCTCTGGAGAGAGACCAAAAGTAAGGCAGGAGGATCAAGTTCATTCCATAAAGGACATTCAAACTTAATGGATGGCAGGGTGGCTGGGACATTAAGCACGTATAGATTTTAATACCCTAAAATAGTACTGGGCAAGTTTAGTGCTGAGCTGGCATCCAAGTCAAGGATCAAATTCCTATCAAACTTTCCTGAATCATGTGTGTGTTTATGTTTACATTCTTTCAGAAGGATCTTGGCGTTTTCAAGATAAGTCTATTTTATTGGCAGCTTTGGTTTAAAGTCACTAGCCTGTAAAAATGGCTTGTTTGGGTACACCAGAAAATGAAAATAAAAACTGATGAGGTTAGTATTAAAAATGGTGCCAAGCACTAAATGATCCAGATTGGATTTGATTTATTTCGACTAGGCACAGCTGAGGACAGAGACATTTGTATAGCTCTTATGAAGAAGGGTGAAGTATTTGGACCACACTCTTCTTTCCATGCTGAGGGTGAAAGTTCAGGCCTTTGAGCCTGCCTTCAAGGAAATGGTACGACTGTGAAATGGTACGACTGTAACGATGGATGCTGTTCGTAGAGTTTCTGTGGTGCACCAGGACCCCTTCTCAGCTCTCTAGGTGCATTATCTCATTTAATTCTTACCACCACACTGTGGGGGTAGATTTATGATCTTGCTTTATAGATGAACCTGAGGTTCAGAGAGATTAGTTGATTTGTCCAAGGTCACGCACTAGTAGGTAACAGAGTTAGGATTTAAACTTTCCAGTCTGACTACTAAACACTTTCCATCATGCTACACTGCTTCTTGAATGTCTGATGCATAGTACTGGTGGAGGTTTGACAGATCACAAGCCCTGTGGTATTTGAGTTTTACAGAAGCAAGAGCAACAGAGAGCCAGGAGACCTGGGTCTGAATCCTGGCTCGAATGTTTAATGGCTGTGTGATTTCAAAAAAAATTCCTAACCTCTCTGAACTGTCTCCTCATCTGTAAAGAATATGTATTTTGTGCGTGGTGAAGTATTAGAAGATTTTTAAACCATCTTTCATTTCTAACCTTCCATAAGCCTCCAAGGGGCTTTTAATTACCTGCAATTGAGGTGTACGTTTGGTCTTTTGCTCTTTAAGCAAAGTCGGATGTGAGGAAGCTTTCCTACTTGAAATTCAAGAACTGACTAAATTTCTGCCATAGAGATATTTATTCCTTCTCTGCAAAACTCATTTCCTCTGTGAGTTGTCCTAACACAGACCAAGTTCTCTTTCCCAGGTAGACAACTCCACTGTGTGCTGAGCTTTGTGCTCTGCTCACAGGTGAGCCATAAAGAGACCTGCAGGACACGCTAGAAACACAAAATGGTATTTTACAATATTATCACAAAAGAAAACCAGTAAAATTAGCTTTCATCTGAAGGCAATAAATGTTACTTCTAGTGGATCTGAGAATCAAATGTCCATGTAATTGCCTATTTTGGATGCTTAGTTCTATTTCTGTAAATTAATGAGGTTTTATTCATTGTATCCTCTTCCTATGTACAATTCACTGCGATATGCTGATGAGTTTTCTCTGAAAACTGCTGTCTACAGTTAAAGCGTGCCACCCCTCCCTGGTTTGGCTTGCACCTATTCTCCTGTTGACGGAAATGTATACTTTGGCTCCCCTGCCACGGGTATTCATTGCCCACTGCCTGCTGCTCACTGTTCAGCATTCTTGAGGATCAAATGACATGGGCCAGGCTATACTCAGGGAGCAATGTTGGAAAATTCCTTTGATGTTGCGCCTTGTGACACTCAATGGCTAAATCCAAGCTTTTGCTATTTGACCAAATGCCAAACGTGCTAGTTCCTGAATATCTATGATCTTACAGATAGTTGGATGGAAAAATGAGAATAAATCACTGGAAAAAATATTTCAAACTATTTTTTAGGGCTAATTAAGGTAAAGCTTTGATTAGTTGGAAAGTTAGTTGAGCAGAGTGTTCTAGTTAATTAGGAGCTAAGGTATAACACTTTTAAAAATTCATTTAATATATACTGACTGTCATCTATGTATAAGATATTAGGAATGCAGAAAAGGGCAAAAGTTCATGTAGTTCTTTTATCCAAAGCAACTTTCATTTTTCTTCTACCCATTATTGTTGAAAATTTTGTTCTATTTCCTTCCGGTCCTTTTTAATGCTTATGTTTTTTGGTACAAAGATGTGATCATACAAAATATGTATTTGAACCCATTTTTATTCATTTAATATTATAAGAATTTAATATAAGGATCATCTAAGCATGTATTAATGTACTTAAACATTTATTTGTTTAAAATTTAGATTGTTTCTACTTCTTTTCCATGACAAAAAAATGCTATGAAGGTAATTGTTTCACGAAGAGATTTCCCCTTGTTATTTATTTATTTATTTTTTGTATTTCCCACGAACATTCTCACACGTGGAATTGCTAAATCAAAGAAGACGATTTTAAATACTCTTTGTTATCAGTATGCATTGCAATTGCTTTCCAAAGGAGTTATACCAATCATATTTGTATTACCATTGTTCGACTCTAAGTTTCTCCTTAGTATTGCCATCATTATTGGGCTTTTGTTTGTTTGCTTATATATTTTGCTTGTATAATAGATAAAATGCTTTTGAATTAAAAAGCAACAAATTTAACACCCAGTAACTATTGAATTCACGCAATAACTTGCAAAGTTGACAGTTTACAGGTGAATAGATAGAGAGAAAGATTAAACGACTTGCCCAAGTTGATACAACTATTATCAGAGCTGGAACTTGATCTTGCTTCTTCTGGGTCCAGGCCTGCTGTGTATTCCACCCTACCACAGCTGCCCCTTAAATAACCAGACGGGTCTAAGCTAATGAGGCCTCCAAGATAAGCTTGGAGAGGCTCAGTGGTTGGTATGTGTAAAGATGGAATTGATGAGCAGGACTGTCCAAAAGGCTTTGTTCTCTTAAAAAGCAAGCATTTCCTCAAACCGAGTGAATTTTTTATTAATTTACACATGCTGTTTCACCCTCCCACATGCACATTAAAAAGATTTTTTTAAAAAAGAAGAATGTTATTTAATAATGTCCAAATGTTGGGGTATTTTAACTAAACTCGGATATACATAGTAACTTCAGTGGAAGTTTTTCATGCAACTCCGAATCAGAATGTGGCCTTTTGACTTTAGCCTATTAAACACAAGAAAATTCATAGTTAAAATTCCACTTTTAGCTTTCCAGCCAAGATGGGAACAGCCCAGCCACAAAAATGACAGACAAGGCTGCCACAGGCCCAATAATCCATTGGCATTACAGAGTAGGGTAAGCAAACCTCAGTTAATCAAGTCCTCACCTTCATTTTTCAAAAAGCCAAATGGATTAAAGCATCTGTTTCATTCTTTACAGTGAGAAGTCTGGTTTTGCTGGATTATGGTTTGTGCGGTAAATGACAAGTGCCTCCCAGTTGGAGGGTGTTCATATGCCCCAGGTATCCATTTGGAAGGTCAACTTGGGACTGTGATTTGGGACCACGTGGCATTCTTACTCTTTACAGGAGTGAAAAGAAGGAAAACCCAGCGTGGAGGTCATAGACGTGTAAAATGGCAGCATCTGCCAGCGTTTGTTCCACCGAGTGGGACTTGGGGTAAAGCAGTTTGTGCTTCCATTCCGCTGGAGGTTCTTGGTGTTTAGATGGTCCCCTGTGAGCTGTGAGCTGTGAGCTGAACAGGAGGCAGAGTGATGGGGTTTAGCAAAACTCAGGGATGGACCGACCTCTCTTAGATTACAAAATCCCATTAATTTTTAATCAGATCACTATTTAATGGACATAAAGAACAAAGCAACAACAAATCACCAGTATTTACTTCACGAAGAAACGATTCTGAATATGGGTAGCAGAAAGGATGTCTTGTTAACATCAGCCAATGATTCCTTTAAGATTACTGCAAAGAAGGCTGGCTTCTTCAGGTACTCAAATACTCTCCTCTACAGGCTTCTGTAGGGAGATGAAGCTGTTCTGGTGCATCTTTCAGAACTGAAGAGGTAATATGGATTCACTCTGCCTTTAAGGTATTAAAGGAAAAACCACAGGTTTAAAATGGTATCACTTGTGCTAAAGCCCGTGATATCAAACCTAGACAATACCTGACCTAGTTGCAGTTTCAACCTTCACCAGAAATGTAATCTTAATTAGCCAGTCTGAAATTTTCTGGTCACCGCCAGTAATATATCACGTGGGATCTCTCCACATTCCCCTACCCCCATGGGAAGAAGAGGCAGAATGTACAATAAAACTCTTGTGTTCCCTTGCCCCCCAAAAAAGATGTCCTGGTCTAAAATTAATCCTTTTTTTCTTTTGCTAATCATTCACCTACCACAACCTTTTCCCTATAAAACCTTCCCTTTTGTACAACACTTCAGAATGCCCTTCTTTTAGTTGGTGGGTGGGATGCCGCCTGACTCATAAATCACTTACTAAAGCCAATTAGGTCTTCAAATTTAATCAGTTGAATTTTGGTTTTTGACAAAGGAGAAAAGCTGGAAGCAGCAGGATGCATCTGTGGAGATGTAGAGAAGTGAACGCCTCTCCAGGTCCCCTGTTTTGTGACCAGATTTTAATTTTAATCAGGGAGGAATCCTGAAAAAACAACAGAAAACAGATTGGAAGAAGCAGCTTTGATTTCAAAATTCATACTGCAGTTTCCACTTCACCAATGTATTTTTATAGCCTTTTGTCTGAAAGGCCAAACAATAAATATGCATATCGTCTAGAGCTCTGCCTGGAGCTGAGTTCTTGTTTTGCTGGCGGCATTAGAGAGAAGGCATACTGAGTTGAGCTTTAGGGCATTTTCTCCTCACTAGTCTAAATAACTATTCTCTCTGACGTGACTAGAGTGTTTTCTGTCACCTCCAAACATTACACACTGTGATAACATGATTTCCAAGGCCTGTACCCTGTGACACTCAGGAATGCATGTAAGGCGCAAGCAGATTTGGACAAGATGGCTGAACCCGTCGAGCCCAGCCCTGACCAGGAAGTGCAACTGGGGAGGAGTCGACCTTCTTTTTGCCCCCTGTTGTTCTTGGAAGACTTTCCTTTGGGCTTTTACTTCTGGGTGGTCCCTTGGGCCTCCCATTACATTCCAAATATTTCCAAAACGTTTTCAGAGGTAGCGGCCCAACCAAATGAGCATACTCTACTGGCTTAAGCGGGAAGGCTGTGCGGGCGGGCTCACAGCATTCTTTCATGCTTTCTCCTTTGTTTTCTTTGAAGCCAGTTTGAACAAGATAGAATTATGACTCTAAAGTTCTAAGATTCTGGGTACAGTGGATATTTTTTTTTTGCAGCCCTTATGCTTTGATGGTCAGTGGTCTCCAGGCTTTTCAGATGGCTCACCAAAATCAGTAAAAGATTTTAAGCAGATATTTCCAATACTTGTTATTTATTTACAAATATACATGTTGAACTTACACATTGTTAGTTAAAAACAAAGATAAAATTTTAAAAGATGAAAAAATATTAAGACGTTTATTTTCTCAATGATACACAAAATCCTTTTTGCTTTACTCTGATATTAATGTTGAATGCTCATTTTATATTTATATGTGACTAAATTAAATGTGCTTCACTTGAAAATCTTGCTTTACCACTTTGTGATATAATTCAAAAGTCTGATTCTAAGCACAGTTTATTTTTATAACTAGTTTTAGTGACTATCATGGCTAAAAATAATGTTGGCAAAGATAATACGAGAGGGGCATTGTCTCTACTCTACTGTGACTCATGTTTTTGACCATATCTACCAGCTATGAAAAGATTCTGTTGAAAGTTTACTAATAATTTCCATCTTCTTTAGCATCAATCAAGTGTTCTTATAATCTAATCAAAAAGTGCTTCCTATTGGTCAAACCCAGAGAAAGTCAAAAGGCAAGGAAGCCTGGTTGATGCACTGTTTTTACAGATATATAGGTAGATGGACAGGTAGATAGACAAATAATGTTCGAAGTTGTCTGACATGATACATTTACAAGACTTTAAAATAATTTAGAAAAATCCCACTTCCCAGTTATAAAAATGTATACATATCACAATTTTTAACAGAGAAAACAAATTCATACAATGATGGAAAGAATTCTAAATTTCCACTGGCAAAGTGTTCTCTCCACAGCATTAGTTTCTTTTTAAAGCAGTCGCTTTCTCACTCATTAGTACGATCTCAGCGTTACAGGACACTTGGCCAGACAGATTCGGTGTCTCTATTTGTACAGAACTCACAGATAGGTTGCATATTCAAACAGCCTCTTGTCACCCTAGGGAATTTCAGAAAAGTGTTTTTTACACAATAAGATGGTAGAAAGATTCATCCTGCCCAGTGTACCATTCTGTTTTGTTTCCGCTAGGTAGGATTAAATTTTAGAAATGACTCAGGCAAATCGTGAGGGAAACAAGTGGAATGGTCTGTTACTGCAAGTAACTACTGATGCACTCAAATGGGGTAACTGAAGAGAGTTTAATAAAGGCCATTAGCAAAAGGAAACCACTCTTGATAGGGCAGCAATAGCAGGGAGCCCTTCCCTAAGCCTGAGGTCAAGGGATTGGAGGTGGGGGTCGGGGGAGAAGTGACCCGACTCCAGGGAGAGAACAGTGGCTCTAAGAAGGGGAGCATAGTCTGCACCTGTGAGTTTTCATAGAGAGACTGTTACTTTGCTCAGAATGCCCTAACTAACTACCATGACTGGGCGACTCAAACAACAGAAATTTATTTTCTCACAATTCTAGAGGCTAGAAGCCCAAAACAAGGTTCTGGTTTCTTCTGAAGTTTCTCTGCTTGGCTTGTAAATGGCTCTCTTTTCCCTGTGTCTTCGCATAGTCTTCTCTTTATACATGTATCTTTGTCTAAATTTTCTCTTCTTATAAAGGACACAAGTCATATTCGATTAGGGTCTACCCTAACGGCCTCATTTTAACTGAATTATCTCTTTAAAGGCCCTATTTCCAAATACAATCACATGCTGAGGTACTGGGGATCAGGAATTCAATATATGAATTTAGAGGGGTCAATTTCAGCCCATGACTGGAACACAGCCAATCTGTGACCCATAGGGAGAAAGAATGGGCAATAAACTTTATTTGTTTTTCCCTCCAGCCCATCAGTTGTCTGAGGTGCCTCAGATTGGAACCCAGATGGAAGCCAGGGCCAAGGGAGCCTGTTTGATGCCACTCCCATGGGTCAGTCTCCTGGACACAGAGAGTTCAAAAGAGCAACCTGGAGGAGCAAATAGAGAATATTATCCAGCTCACAAAGTCACCGTGCTGAGCTTAGAATGCAGAGGTTTCACTGACCTATAAGGTTATAAATAATTTAACATAAAAAGAAAGATGTAATGATCAGATAAGTCGAGATGTTTGGCTTTGTGGATGATTGCACGAGAGATGCTAGTTTCAGAAAACTGCCGTTACTAGGCTCGGCTTTGTGGAAACAGTTTTAATATCTTGCACAGAACTAGTCCTTGTGAGAATTAGAAAAAGACATCCCCAGTGGACAGACAAATTAGAAAAAGCTGCCTTCCACTGGATCCAGCAGTGCTTTTGGTGCCTTTCTCAGCCAAACACCTCTGCATGACCCTGCGCAGTGACACTTACCATGGACTCAGATTCATAATCAACACGCCGGTCCTCTCTTTTTAGCCCCTCACCACGATCAACCAGAAGGATAAATTGCTGTACTCTGCAAACAGGCAGCTTTCTAGTTCCATAAGGAAAAAATCATTAAGCTATGGCAAAATTCAAATCTATTACGGGCTGTTTTATCAAATCAATCAATACACATTTGCTGGCAGTTTCTGGCTGACCTGAACTGAAATAACTATTTGGTGGATCTTCATTTAAATATTTGTTCCTCGTTAGCACTTCTGGTAAACCCATTTTAAGAGAGTGGGATTATTGGTAAACATGAGATTTGACTACAAGCATTGGATTTTATTTATCCAGCAAACAGACTACACCTTAGGGTGAGAAAACCATGCTCTGCACAACTGCAGGGGTGCCATTCTCACAGTCATTGTAGATATATATGGTCATTCTGACATTTTTTGGCAGATGGTAGGATAGAGGTCCAAGAACAGATACCTCCTTTGTTCCCCACTGCTATACAGTTGTTGTTTGGATAAGTGGCAGGTTAGATACTCAGGTGTATGAGGAACTCTGCCAGGCACTGGAGTGGGGCGGGGGGAAGGTGGGACCCAAAGAAGACTCAGACATGGTTCCAACTTCCCCTGAACCTCAGCCTCTGCTTCAGGATAATCCCCAGATGTACTATCTTCACCTGCCTCCCTCATACCCCCCACCCCCATGTTTGCTCTTGGGTGAGAAGTGAAAGAGCTGGAAAGAGAACGTTCCACATTCCACACAGGCACTGACGACATAAGGCTACTGCAGCTCTTCTTGGCTGGAAGGGCCAAGACCGCGAGAGACTCACAATAGCCACTGGCAGGCCAGGAGTGGAGGAGAACTGTTGAGTCTGAGAGGTGGAAGCCAGTGGGGCCTGGGGCAGATGGTAAGGAGGGCTGGCCCCAGGAGCAGCCTGGTCAGTTCCACAGCTACCACGGGTGTTCGTGGAAGTCACTGAAACAACATCCAACACATTCTCAGGAGAAAGAAGGAAAGCTCTTTTCCAGTGTTCACAACGGGAAGCCATACAACTCCACATGGGAAGCCATTTATACCGGTATCCCCGGTCCAGCACCTTTCCTTTCCCATGAGGGCCAGACCCCCTCAGCTGTGGTTCCTCATCCTTACTGCTGATCTCTATCAATACTCACTCTCTCGCCCCCTGGGCTCTTGCTACTATTGTTTTGTTGTGTGCATACGTTTTTTTTGGTCTGTTTTTGTTTGTCATAAATCTCAAGTACAGATATTCTTTTCAAGAAAGATTGTTATTACATCAAATCTTAGGGTCTGTGATTACCATTTTGAAAACATTTTTGATATTATCTTGTAAAACTGAAGCTAAGCATACCCCAAGATGCAGCAATTTCACTCTTGGATATATACCCTACAGAAATACATGCATATAGGCACCAAGTGACATGTGCAAGCATTTTCACCAGAATGTTCATAATAGCCAAGAATTGGAAAGAGCTCCCATGCCTATCGAAAATAAAATGGACACATTTTGGTATATTTATACAACAAGATATTACACAATAATAAAAATAAAGATGACAACTATGAAAAACATGTTAAAGATAAAATATTGAGCAAAATAAGCCAGGCAGAACAAAATATTTAATGTACAATTTCATTAACATAAAGTTCAAATATAGGCAGCAAAAGTAAACTCTAGGTTTTAAGGATGCATATTTAGGTGGCAAAATCATAGAGAAAAAAGCAAGGACGTGAACACTATACAGGCTGTGTAGGGTTACCCGCTGAGCCTAAGAAGGGGTTTATGATTGAGAAGAAGCACTGCGGGGGCTCTCGGGAGGGAGTGGGCCATGTTCTATTTCCAGCTTGGGTAGAAGTCACAGGGTTCTCATTTTGCAACCATCCTTTGAGCTGCACATCCATGTTTTATGCACTTCTCTAAGATTATTTCGTAATTTAAAAAAAAGTTAAAAAGAAAGTAGTTATTATTGCCTAATAATTCTCAGAAAGATTAGTTACTGAGATGAATCTTAAAGGATAAATAGGCGTTACCCAGGGGGAGGAGCACATTCTAAGAGTGAGACAAGAAGGGGCAAAGGTGCAGAGGACAGAATTCCTCGGAGATTTTAAAGTTCCAGATGAGGTGTGGCTGGAGGTGAGGCCCCAAAAACAGTAGAGTAGAAATGAGGTCGAGGGAGAGCCAGGTGTTTAGACTTGGTGGGCTTGTGGAAGAATTTTAAGCAGGGGGATGAACTTTCAAAAAAGAGGAGGGCTGTCCACAGTGACATGTAGCAGAGAGGTCATTCAGAGAAGGATTGAGGGTTCTCTGACTTGGGAATAGGTGGTCCCTGTCCCCCCTGGGTGGGACACTAGGCAGTAAAGAGCTGACAGCAGACACCAGATTGAAGGAGGAGGAGGTGGGATGACAGGTAGGGGAGTGGAGACGACTGTGTTTGGCAGCACTGACCGATGCTGCAGAGAGGGCCTACTGGAGGGAAAAACAAGTGATATGGTTTAGATCGGTGAATTCACTATTTTCTCATGACCATAAAAGGTTGTAACTCTTTTCCTTCTCAAAAACTGAAAGGCATTTATTTCAGACTTCAGAATTGACTCGTGGGTGATGAGATAGTTCAACTGGTAAGCAAGCATCCCCATGCTCTGCGAAGTTGGACTAGATCTGCTTGGGAGGCCCTGGAGAAATACCTGGGAATTTCAGGAGGCTGGTGCCTTGCAGTTTCTGCAGGAATGTTGCATTTGTGGCCTCAAGAGATGGCAACTCACTGCTTACGTCTTCGAATCATCTCTGTTCCCTTAACTGAATGCATACCAAAGTTGTTGGTTGAGAGCTTGTAGGAGACCAGCATATTTGCCAGACCTTCGGGAGAAGCTTTGGGAGGGTGATGTCAGTCAACAGAAGTCATTTTATCTTCTTTTTCTCCTCCACTCAAACTTTCTTATATTTGTTTTCCCACCTATGTCCCTTTCTCTCCTTTCTGCCATCCTCTTATGGCTTTTCTTCATATTTTCTTTCTGGATTTTCCACTTCCACATTATTCCTGCTCTTCAGCTCTGTTTCAAACCGTTTACCATGTTCCAACAGACACTGAGAGGTAAGCAGACTTCATGTGGCAAATTCATGGCATCACAAAAGGCCCCCTTCCTTTGGAGAGCACTTATCCTGTTATGGCAGAATTACCTCTGTCCCTTGATGTACGGTTCCCATCTCCTCTGGGCGAAATAGGAGGAGAATCCACTTCCTCACCATCCCCAGACTGGCACACAAAGCAAAGTATGAGAGCCTGAGCAGGGGAAGCAAGACTAAGGTGTTCGTATGGCCAAGATGGTGATGTCAGAGGTGGGAGGTTGGTTACATACATGGGAACTGATCAAACGAGTAAATATATCAAAGATATCGGAAGCCAGGTTTCTTGCTGTCAGAAAAGAGAACTACAAATATGGAAAGGGAAAATGGACCCTGTGGTGTTGGATTGGAATTGGAGGTATGGATGAGCAAACACAAGTCTTTTAATATTTATAGATTATGTAGAAAATACAGATGTAAGTGTGTGTGCACACCTGTACCCACACACATTTTCTAACCCTGTTCACTGACAGGGCTTGGGAACAGTAACATGCCAACAGCAAAAAATATACGTAGTGCCCAAATCTTACCTTCTAGATGCCATTCTTCACTAAAGGGAACCAGGACTCTTTGGAGAAATGGCTGAATCCAGAACCGGGACAGAGAAAATACAAGATGAACTTGGGACATCTGGTGGTACCAGAAAGCAAGGATGTGCTTAGGAATATTGCGAACATGTCTTAAAAAAAAAAAAAATAAACCACAGACATGTCTTAAAACACACACACACACACACACAGAGGCTGGCTGGTAGGGGCTCCTATTGACCAAACTGGGAACAATTTGAGCATCAAAACAAATAATGATTGTAACAGATGGACTCATTAAATAAAACAGAAAACCTTGAGTCCATATTCATGTAAATAAGTAAATGAATAAATTCAAAGTTTAAGGAAGTTCAGGATACTTACATGGTTGCAAATCACCTCCCCACAAAATAC
>NW_006442484.1:33864399-33874673 GCF_000325575.1 Pteropus alecto
AAGTGATCAAAGGGAACCTCATCGGTAAAGAGACAAATCGAAGAATTCACATCCTGGTGGGATGCGGCAAGAAAGACAGTTTCACTTCAATGATATTCTTGCCAAAGATGCAGGACAAGCAGTAACTCCCAACAAACCAGTCTGAGCACACTCTGCAAAATATCTGGCCTGTAACCTTCAGTCGTGTCAATGTCATGAAAATCAAATAAAGACCGAAGAGTAAGTTCAGGCTGAAGAAAACTAAAGAGACACAACAACTGAAAGCAATGCATGATTTCGAACTGGCTCTTTTTACTACAAAAGACATTCCTGGAATAATTGATGAAACTGACTGGAGTCTGGGGATTAGATGGCAGTAATGTATTAGTTTCTTTCCTTATTTTGATGGTTGTTTTGTCCTCATGTAGGAAAATGTGCCCGTTCGAAGGGGATAATGGAGCATTGGGTCAATAATCTGCTCTCAAATAAATCAAGATAAATATTCTTTGTGTTGTACTTGCAACTTTTGTTTCAAAATTTAAAAAATAATAATAAAATGTCTCGACCTCCTTGGGGGAGAAAGAGAAAGGTATAATGTCAATACAAAATTCCCATTCATTGAGGAGAAAACATAAGAAATTTTGTGTTGATGGAGCATCACACAGGGCTATGCCTCAATATCCCTGAAGGTCCCTATGCTCTTACGGGTCCTTTGACAGGAAAAGAGAGAAGCAGTATTATTTTTGAGAGTCCTTGGAAAGCTGCAATGTAATGGAAAGTGCCACGATCCTGCTTCCCAACTCACAGACCCTGCCACAGGGGAGTGACTAGACCCCTTGCTGCTGCTTCCACTGAAATGGAAGAAACTGAACAGTGTCTTAAGTGTCACTTGAAGTGCTTGGTAAGAGACAGGATGACTTGTGACTTACATTTTTTTCCCCCCATTTGAGGGGATGAACGTGGAAGTGAAAGAAGCATCTGGAATGTTGGCGATATTGCAAGACAGATTTTGTCTTTCAGAATCAGAGCAATGGGCTTGGTGACAGGGATGAAGTACCTCACATGAAAACCTTTGAGAAGATACTTCACTGAAAATGTCCATTATGAGCCTATAGCCTTCAGAGTCACTTTCATGGTGCTTTGATGTGCTATCCCTTGACTTTCAGGAAGAGCCCTACCTGAAACAGCCTTGGGAAAGTGTCATTGTATTGGCAGAGAAATGTGGTGGAAGACGCTGCTTGGTGCCTCCTGTGGAGGCCCCTATACAGAGTAAATATTATGTCTCTCCAGAGGATGTTAGGATTTGCTCCCTTTGACAATAAGAGTTAATAGATGCGTATACCTTTCTATTCACCTCAGCTGTCGGGAAACTCAAAATGATTGAGGTTCAACTATAGGGATGGTGGATGCCTTTTGGCTTGCAGAACTACATTCTGGAGCTCTCCTTACCTCTCTTCACTGCTCACTTCCCAAACTCTGATTTTTAAATGTTTTATTGTTTCCTATAAGTTGCTTCAAAACTTTGTAAAAGAGACAGAAAGATTATTGAAAGAGTGAAAGTTGAGGGAACAAAACCTTCTCTGTAAAACTGAACTAAATGTTAGGAAGAAAATCATGCAAATCATGCATAGAACAAGAACATTGAGAAGTTCCCTCAGTATTTAAAAGAAAATAAGAGGCAGATCAGCCAGGAGCAATTTACATGGTCTTAGGCACGTGTCAAAGCACAGTGCATAACAGTGGATATGACAGGATTCCTGCCAAGACTTCGGTGAAGAAAGCAATAAATATGAATTTCTAAGATATAGAGGGTGTCAGAAAACTACACAGGTGTTTGCAAATCCATAATCTTGAGTGTGGAAAACATTTGACCTAGGGTAAAAGAAGTCAACATGACATTTTCGAAAAGTATCCCTCACCCTGCTTGATTAACATGAAAAAAAAACCCAAGATGATCCTTTCTTGTTACACATCCCAATATTTTCAGAGCAGTAGTGACAAAAGAACATCAACTCTTTGGATATCTGCTCCCAGTCTCATTCTGGCAAGACCAGAGCTAGCAAAGACTTCATTTGTCTGCCTGACAATTTCATTTGTCAGAAGGCAAAGTAACCACTGAGGAAAAATGGCTGCTTTGGAGTGATTTCTGATCAGTGGAAAAGAAACCGGTTGGTAAAGTGGAAATAAGAAGAATCTCAGGAGAGTGTGTTTATGTTGTCTTGGTGACCTCACAAAACTCCCAAAGCTTTTCATTTAGGTCATCCTTTTGTTACTTCTCCTTGCAATATTGTCACTTATATACTTCTCTGACCCCACAAGAATGTTCTTTGAGGAATGGGATCACATTATGCCATCTTTGTGTCTTCTGATGTCTGGTGCAGTATCTTTTAAATGCAAAAAATTAATCAAACATGCCAATGACTTGGAATATAGTAAACACAGCAACTTGCATGATTTCAGAATGATCTGACATTCTTTTTTAAAAACTTTTTTTCCTGATTATATTTTCACTGTAGAAAATCAGGAAAATTTTGGAAAAATATAAATAAAACAAATACAAACTTTCCATAAGCTTTCCACCTATAGCTAAGCATTTTGAAGTACCTTCTCATTTTTTATACTTACATATTACTTCAGTTATAAGCATACTATATCTACAGTTCTGTACCTAACATTTCCCATTCACCTTATAGCCTGAGTATTAAATGTCTTCATTTAAAAATGACTAGATAATGTTCCATTGCATGTCGTTACTATAATTATGACAAAAAATAAAACAACATAGGGAATTTAATTGGCTACAAGCTTTAAGAACTGTGGTGTGTTCGAGAAGTCAGAAAAGGAAATCATTCACCTGTAATAGAAGGATGGGCTGAGCTAGGGAATCAGATGAAGGCCTAGGCGATTCCTGGGGTCCTGAGTTTTGTTGAGTCATCTATGGTGCATCTGAAGGGTGAGCTGGTGGCATGGAGCCTGGAGCCAAAGCTGATGAGGAAAGGTTAAAGTCCAGAGATTTGCGGAGCAGGCTGTTTTCTACATTTGAGGAATGACCGACTTGTTTCGTTAAAGATTTTATTTTTATAAATGGTCATACATTAAAAGACTTTTTGATGTACAGTTCCATGAATTTTAGCACATAGATTTGTGTGACCACAATTAGGATCCAGAATAGTTTCATCACCTCCCAAAACCTCCGTGTGCTACTCCTTTATGGTCACACCCACCAGTCCCCCTTAACTCCTGGCAGTCACTGACAGGTTTTGTGTCACTATACTTTTGTCTTTTCAGGAATGAGAATGACGGACTTATTCCATGGCATCTCAGTTGGCAGAAGCTGCTAAGTAGAAATTACAAAGACACAATTTTGACTCCTTCCTTAAGCGAGTTTGAGAGCTGTTTCAAAAAGATACAGATGCCAGGCGAGCTGGTAAGCGCCCCATCACTGGAAATATTCAAGCAGAAGAAGTGGCTTCAGGGATACTAGAGAGTAGGATATACTTAGAGTCTCATTTATGATCTGTATCTTGTGTAAACGAGCAATAGAATAACTAGATCAAACTTAGAGTCACATTTAAAAAAAAGGAATAGCAGCACTAAATTTATGTTCAATCCAAAGCCACCTGTTTTCAATTCTGAGCAGTTCAGAGTCCTGCCAGCGCTCTCATGCGCCTCAGAGTCATGGGGTCTGGCAAGGATTTTGGCTTCCTTAAGCCTTAAAAATCACATTTAAGTTACTCCCCAACATGAGCAACAATGTTCTTGATGAGAAAGCTGCCAGCATTGGGTAATGCTGATTATCTGTGCATCGGTTCATATAATTACCCCCAATTCAAGAACCTTGTGATCCCCAGCGGTGTGCGCCCGGATTCTGAATATCCCCCAGCAGTCCCCGCCTCTCCCCCCGCCCCCCGGCCCCGCCAAGGCCCCAGCTCATGAGTGCTCAGGCTCCTGACTTAGCACTCACAGCCGAAGGTGAGGTGAAGACACCAAAATCCTCCCTCTAGTGGCTTAAGCTAAAATACTCTGGCCCTACACAGACCCGAGACACCCTGGAGCCATTTCACAGGGTTGAAATTCCATTGCCTGGCGGAGACTATCTCACATGCAGGGATGGGCGCACTGGCACCGCCTCTCAGCTGTGCCAGGAACTCCCCGCCAAGCCGTGGGTGCTCACCTAGCAACCCCTATTCCTCACTGCCATCCGGCACCGGACACCGTGGGGGCGCCAGCATTTTCCGTGGTGACTGATGGGTGGTTATCTCATCACATTGCTATTTGAGGAAAAGAAACTGCCCTGCTTTTCTTCAACCCTGAGCTGTTCTCTTCCCTCACCTACTTCCCATCTTCTGAAGCTTTTTGTGTGTTGGGGAAGGTGGTGCTTGGTGACAGGTCTGTGGCCTTAACCCCAAGGGAGCTGATCTTTTCCTTTTTTGCCACTCGAGTAGAATGAGGACATCATCAGATCGACACATTTTGAGCCCCCAATGAGGCTGGGAGGCACTGCTGTTCTCTAGTGGATCTTTAATCATTATTTGTGAAATTCAAGAGGTGGAATTCAGGCTCCAGTGTATTTACCCGGTGCCACACCCATGGAGTGCATGGTGGGGAGAAATGGGGCTTCCCTGTCTAACCTCTGCTCAACCTCACCTAGATGATACAGAGGAGGAACTATGAATGCCAGGGAAAGACTGCCACAGCTGCTTCCTTTCCTTCCGATCCAAGAATTCCGTCTCAGATGCTGGTCCCAACTCATCTCAAAGGAAATCCTGGCTCCTGATGATGACCTGAGTAGCTGTGGCATTTTAGCAAGGTGTTTATCCCCAAAGACACCACAGTTCCTCTTTTTATGTGACAGTTGTACCTGAACCATCACTTTGATTTGCTCATTCCTTTTGCATAGAATAGTGATCTTGAGAGAGTATTTGTCAGTTTCTGTGTAAAGGCAGCCACGGGATGTCCCAGGACCCCAGTGACAGAAGGCCTTCTTAAAATGAGAATACAAGGCTCATAAAAACAAAGTCACTTAGCAGTCCAAATAGTACTTTTCCTGCCTTTGGTTGTTGGTCACATGAAGGGGCACTGGGACAGTGTGAGGCTGGGCCAGAAAATGAGGCTACACTTTCCTCCTGCCTTGACATCTTTCTCTCTGAAACATTGGTTATCATATCAGAAGACCACGTTGTTTTCTGAGCAAGCCAGGCTTTCTTGGCTCCGGTAAGTGCTCTAAACCCCACGTATCTAATTCACATTCCCTATCATTTGCATCGCAGGAGAGGCACGCAGAAATGGAAGGTATGGATATTTTTCTTGACCACTCCTTCCACCACGACAGAGCCACTGGGCAGCAGAAAAAGAATACTGTACAGCTATACTAAAAGCAGGCAATTTTCCATACAAAGTCCCTCCCCTACATAAGAGGTCAGTGTGGGAAAGAGAGATCTCTCCCCTCCGCATGAATGCCGCACTGGAGTCTTCTGGGAATACCTGAATGAGGTCACACACAAGAGGCCCACAGTCATCAAGGCATGGATAAGGTCATCTTGAAATTCTTAGCTTGCTTGGTGGGACATTTTATTCTGTCCTTCTTTCTGGGCAACGACAAACAGCGTCACAGTCAAAGGGTAGCAGGAAAGAAAGAGGAAGGAGAGGAAACTGGCTCTTTGGTCTTGAAGGACAGACCACAGGTGCGCTTTTACTGAGATGAAATGTGGTAAGCTGATGGTTCATGTCTCCGGTCTCTGTATGCAGGTTTAAATAACTAAAAAGAAGGGTGTAGAAAGGTTTTCCCAATTCTTCTGAAGGAAATGTACTTTGAGTAGATACTGAATCTGAAATAATTTTCAACTCACTTTCAAACCAATCTACTGAGCTCAAGAAAGAAATCAGAAACGAAATTCTCGCACATGTTTAATCTAAAAAAAAAAAATTGACAGGAAAAATAAAATTTCAGATGTTTTTTATTCAAAGGTTCTCAAAAGAAATAAAACAGAAAAAGCTAACAATCTGATCAAATGTACAGTTCAAAAATGTCTTTTGGCGTTTAACAAGTCCTAGGAAAGAAAACTACAGAGTTATCTTGAACCGGACAAATAAGTTACCACTGGCAAGTTTGTGGCACTAGTAAAACAAAAATAAAAAATTAACTCTCTTGATCATATAGATATCTCTATGAAAATCTTTTTTTTCAATCTGTACAAAAGGTCTTTCTTCATAAATTAATTTTTTTTATAATTTAATGGCTGTCTACTATGTGATGTTTAACTGATTTTTTTTTTATGTACAGAGGTTATGTTTCCCAAATCTTACCCAGACGAGTATGGCACTTAGTTCAGACATTTCTAGCAGCAGATTTCCCCTCCCCTCTAACTGAGCTATCAAATTTCTGTCTTAACTAATGCAAAAATATCAAGTAGTGAGAGACCCAGATTCATAAATGTACTAGGTACAAGGAGGGTGCTGCGTTCAGTCTGGACTTTCACAAAGCAGTAATATTCCAGGGAGCATAGAACCAATAATACCACAACTTTAAAAAAGGAAACAAAAACAAAAACAAAAACACATTTCTTTTATGACTATGTAATTTTCACTAGAATCTACACTTCTCAGAGCAGCAAGGACTTTTGAAACTATGAAATGTCACTGACATCTATAATCAAATACAAGCATAAAATTTTAAGAACTAAAAAATACTCGAAAGAAATAACTGCTTAGCCCTAGCTCCTGAGCTAGGAGGATTTGGTCTGTGGAAACAGGGAGGGCCAGCAACCTGTCCCAGCACAAAAGAAAATAGACTCTGAGGTAGATAACTGATCACACACAGTTGACCAGACAAGTACACAGTTTTGGAAGACAACTTAATTTACCATTGCTTTTCAAACGTATGCGGTTATCTTAATAAAAGAGCTTTAATAACAGTGGATCATCTCATATGTACTAAAGTAGAAATAACTGTGTATTTATGAATCAGGAATTTCATAGTTTCAAAATTGTTTTTTCTTTACACTTAACACTTGTAGTGATGACGTAAAGTGTGGCACTGCTTGGATTCAAATCTTCCTTCATGCTTTTTTGTTTGTGTGTGTCCATACATCAATTAAAATTATAAAACCTAAATGTGAAGGTACAAAAAAGGCACATTCTCCTAACCGCAAACTGGTCCGGCAAAAATAAAGAGCACAGAAGATGTGATGCTGAGACAAGTTGGAGCTACTGGTTACTGGCTCTTCGGTCTTTGGTGAAGTTACCTTTTAAAAGTGCCAAGTAATGTTTATTTCTCAAATTTACGTAAGAGAGAGAGAGAGAGAGAGAGAGAGAGAGCTAGTAGCCAATCGTTTTGCTTCTATTCATATCTCAGCTTATGTTTGAAGATAAATCCTTACTTTTAGCTTTTGCCATTTAGTTGCAATAGCAACATTTTTCGGTTTGCCAGATCTCAGGCATAAGCCTCATTCTAAAGCACTATCATTAGTATAAAGGAAGGACAAAACATTCGGGGACTCCCCTCCCCCGCCCCCCACCCCCAGTCCCAATGCTACCTACACTAAATCTAGAACATCAAGTTAGTTTTTTTTTTCTTCCTGAAAAAAGGCAAAAAAGACTTTACATTGCATCATACAGCAGATATCCTAAATCAGTCAAACTATCAGAGGAAACTGTTGGCATACAGCTTTACAAACAATTTACCCTATTAAAAGTTCCCCAGTCAGAAAATGTGTTTCACACAAAACATTTTTCCCTTCTTGCATTTCACTACCTTTATACAGTATGTGAAAAATCATTAAAAACACCTACTACATATTTAAAAAAGCCAAAATTTCAGCAACTTTTATTGACTACCTTTTAAAAGCCCTATGCTGCTGTTTTACAAGGCATAATAGACCAGCTCATTTGGTCAAAGCATTCTACATCATTAGTTTGAACTAACTTTTACTGAAACAGCTACAGCATCAAAAGAGTTAAGGCAAATTGGAATTCATAGAAAAGGATAAGACACTTCACACTACGTCGAAAGAAAAACGGAAAGCGAAGAAAAGAGACACTGAGGGCAACACTGAATTACAGCAACACTCGCACTGCAAGCACAGAACACCATGGGTGAAGTCGGACTATTTAAACGTCAGAAAGCCCATTTCATAAAGCTGAAAAAAACACAAATTAAACACAAAATGAACAAAACCACAAAAATCCGGTCATGCACTTGGATAAGTCTTCATGGTCTTTGTGCATACCCAGAAAATTGAAGTTTTCGTTTTCTTTTCTTTTTTTTCCTTTTTTCTTTTTTCCTTTTTTTTTTCCTTTTTTTTTTTTTTGCATTGTAATTGATAAAAATCTTTTGTTTTGTTTTTTTGTTTGTTTTTTTTTTTACTAAAATAAACCTGTTCAGGGGAACAGCTACTAGATGAATTTAAGGGTTTTATGCACCTTATAGAACTTATAGCAAAAATAGTTTTAGTTGATTTCATTATAAATAACGTTTTCAAGAACCTGTGCAAAACTGTCAATAATTTCCTAAAGCACAATTGATCAGAAAAATCCATGATTGTTCAGCCTTCACACCCTTCTTCATGTAAGAACACCCTTCTGTACATCTGGAAGAGAAAAATAAAACACGAATGCTTTTGTATATTGGTATAATACACCACAGAGCTCTGTAATCACTTTCTTGTTTTAAAACAACAGGTGCTTAAAAAAGGCTGTGCTCATCGCTGGCGGCAGACCAAGAAATGCAAACTCTAGGAATGAGGGTCACTTTCTATGCTTCAAGTCTACCTTTCCAATCTGGAACCTGCAACATATTTTCGCCAGAGCAATCAGAAACTCAAGTTCTCTAAAGCTATTTTACTGCAATCTGCATGGTACGGTAAAAAGTTTTTTCGAGATTTGTGGTTCAGGTGAGAGCTGGGAATGCAACCTCTCAATCTAAGGATACTGACGTTAAATTCGTAGTCAAGATACTGCTAATCTTGTTCAATGCTAGATTATGCAAATTATTCTGCTGTATTTCCTTTCAGTTTGTGAGCAGTAAAGAAACATAAATGTAGGATACTTGCAATGTAGGACAAATTTGGTACCTGGTGTTCTCTAATATGTCACAGATTTGGGGGGAGCAGGTAAAAAGGAAAAGAGTAAATATACATTTCACTTCAATATTAAAGTACTGTTCTTTTTAAACTGAATACTTAATATGCAAATCCACAAAATCACTGCTTTTAACATTTCGATGACATTGGATTCTCTGGCCATGATTAAAGAAATGTGACAAAGTCCGAGTTATTCTAAGTACCATTTTGATAAAAAAAACCATAGACTTTCCTTGACTTTAGTCCTACAATTACAGATATCTTTCCCTCATACCTCACAGTTACTTATTGGGTTGAAAGGTATATGGAGAATGGTCATTAGACGTCTCTACAGCCACCTGCTGCTGACCACTCGCCTCCTACAACAAAGCAGAATAGATGAGAAATGTGAGCAATGAGATCCAAACTCTACTACCCACATCTGACTGAGTCCAGCATTTTCAAAACAAGTACTCTTTAAAAGTATTTTTCTTAAGGTCGTGTAGCGCTTTTAAGGTTAATTATTTTCCTAAGGAGTTAAAATGTCTGATAAACCCAAAGAACCTCCTGCTCCAACTTTTATGAGTTGTCTCTTCAAACCAAGCTACAATTTATCAAACGAATCTCTTATCCCCTTGCAGCCAGATGTGACTTGGAATTCAGTATTTTCAGATCTGGGGATCTGAGATTCTGTATGCATATGCTGTATCTCACAGAATATACCCAGTGGGGTCTAATGCTGTACCTCATAATCAAATGCATTAACAGATCTACACTAAAAGATAAGAATATGCACAGTAAGTGGGTAAAGATTTTTGCATCAGTCTAGGCTGGGTTTTGCCACAGGTCAGCTTTTTTTTAAGTAGTTACAATGAGGATTTTTATTTTAATATATTTTTTGTGTCCCCAAATTGCAGATAAGATATTTTGGGTTCTGAGAACTATGGATGTCAATAACTGCACACATTTGAATCAATCAGAAGCAAACAAACCAAGAACCCCGCCCTGCTCCAAAAAGTTTCCAGCTACAGTCCTAGGGCTGTTACTGGAATTGGAACCTAAGGGATCAATCTGGTGAGTGGGATTACTGAACTGACAAATTTCCTTAGAAGTTTAAGGGTTCTCTGCAGGAAAGAGCTATGCTTTCTGTCCAGTCTTATTCAAACATCAGATTTCTTCCATATCATATCAGTATCTTCCATAAGGAGAACTAAGAGTTATTTCGCTATATTAACA
>NW_006442484.1:33874762-33882221 GCF_000325575.1 Pteropus alecto
GGTTTGCTCCTCAGCCCTGTTAAAGTTTTAAAACATCAGTTTTTTCAAGTATCTTAATTATAACTGATTTATTTTTATAATTATTATTATTGATATAACTTTTTGTAGTAGGATTGTAAACTCCAGCTTTATCTTAATTTGCCTGTATCATTTTATAGGAGACAAGATAGTACCTTGATGGGATAATGAAATGTGTTGCAACATTGGAAAATATTTCTGGGAGTCTTGGGGTTGTGGCCTGGATATCACTACACTAATTTGTATGCAGAGAGTTATATTTCATAGTTGAAAATAACTCCAGGTATATACTCTTTCTGAATTCAAGGCTTTATGCAAATGTTTGACTTTTGATTGACTTTCCTTTGAGTTCCACCTGATTTACCCATTTCTGAAACTACCATTGCCAGATTGGCTGTTGGATGGTATGTACCAACCTCAACGGGGACCGCCGTCGTCTGCACATGTGTGTACTGTGGCAAATAGGCTCCTTGCATAGCTGACGTTGCAGGCATGTACTGAAAAGAAGAATATGGTCAGGACGAGACATGACAACCCATGCAAAATTCTGAGTACTTGGGCAATTTTTAGACGGGATGACAAGTATTTGGAAGTCTCAAAGAAGAAATTTAAATGGACTACCTCGAAGTTTATGAGTATCCATCAATGTACCCTAAAGAAGGTAAAGTTAATGTTTTCTACTTTTTGAATTTATTAAACTAAAAATCCCACCTTTCTTTGGCTTTCCTAACAAAGAAGCACCTGTGTGAAGATCATTAAGTTTTCTCATCCTTGATAATTCAACATCACTAATGTGCTATTTTAGAAGATCTCTTCTCAAAGGACCTCATTATTTTCCAGCAGCCCCTTGAGCTAAGTATCCAGATTGGTTTCCTAAGCAGAGACCCGAGGGGTAAACGACTTATTAGACCTTTAACAGGTCACTGCAGAATAGGAAACAGACCCGTGCTTTCCTGCCTGATGCTAACAGCCATCCTTTTCCAAAGTGCAGGAGAACTTTCTAGTCGATCTCACTAGATGTGTGTGGTCCTGGTTTAGCCTTCACAAGAAGCTACTGCTGATTTTGAATGTAGGCGGGGAAAACACAGTACCTTTTGTACTTTTAAGCCACCACAGATATGAATTAAAAAGCTTTTGGCCATCTTACCATTTAAACAATGCCATGCCTATCAACCCTGGAAGTTAATCTGGTATCAGTTCAACCTCAATACCAAACTAAGTCCTCTAGACTCTGGGGAAATAAGTCAGTACAAAGATTGTGATTCGATGCCCCCAAATTCCATAAAAGACATAAATGAGGAAAAATCCTCTGCCTTTACCATCATGTACCACCTTCATCTTTTGATTCGTGATACCTGGACTGCCAATGTGAATGAATGACACTGGTTATTAGGTTTGGATGCAGTCATGTATGGGTGCTATATTCTGGTAAAGAAGAGATACCCAGGATCAACTTTTAGTTCATCAATGAATCAAGAACTATCCAAGTATTTACTATGAGGAAGGCAATGTGGGGGTGTAAAGGGGATCAGACACAATTGTTGACATCACCGAGCCTGTGATTGATAGGAAAGGCACAGGCTGCATTAATTTACCCTCCTCCGTTTGCCGAGACAGATGATATTAATTTGCCACCTACTGTTCCGGTGCCGCCTAGTGACAGATGACTCATCTGCTGGGCCAGAGGGCTGATCATAGATGCCGGCTGTAGTGACATGGTGTGCTCCATTGAGGGAGTTAACACGGCACCCTGGGAAGTCAGAGACAAGAGCAAGGTAAGACACAATGAGGGAGGGAGTTAGTTAGGTTTCTGTAATCACCTTTTGCCAATGAAATGCCTTAGTTTGTTGAGGAATGTGAAACAAAAATAACTTCCTCTCAAACTTGCAAGTGGTATAATCAATAATCTCCTAAAAATCTTCTAGAGTACACTTCATGAGACTTTTTAAAGAATATTCACTTCACAGAAATCCCTGTATTAAACATCTCTCTCTTTACCTTCATTTAACTGTAAAGCAAGCTAGTCCAGCAGGAGGAGCTGTAACAGGAAATGCAAACTATTTTTGGCTTGCTAGGGTTACTAAAAGGCTTGGTGATTTTTAAAAATAAACGCTTTATGCAGCCTCGAAATAATATATTGAATATTATAAATACACTGTTTTGTTCGATAATACTCTAGTCACTTGATTCAGCTGTTAGGATCAAGAGCACATTCTTCATTTACTCACTGCATCCTAGCACTTTCAACTACAATTTGGTGCCAGGGGAGGAATGCAGATTCAGATATAATTAATAAACCAATTTCTGATTCTTTGTTTTCATTTGAAAATATTCTGGTCATTAAAAGTGAAATTTAATATAGTTTTTAAAAAAAAAAAAAAAAGAGAGGATGGTGGGGAAAAAAAAATCACCTATCACCTAACCTCTGTCTAACACATCACTGTTAGCACTGTCAGGGTACTGCTGCCCAGACTCTAGCCTTGGCATGTTTTAATAGAGTTGCAACGAGGGTACATAATTTCATATCCTGGGCTTTTGCTTTTAACTTAACGTTCTATTATAAATATTTACCTAACTAACCACATAGCTGTCATTATCATCGTTTTGAATGATTATATAATGATACCCTGACTGTATAAACCAAAATTTAATTCTATGTCTGGATTTTTACATTTTTCCTAATTTATCCTATATTCTCATGGATTATACCATTCCTCCCACATTATCTGAGAATATGATTATCCTAACACACCTTACAAATATCACTGTACTTTGCTTACCCCTTAAACATACTATTATTTATTGACAATTAGATACACAATTGATGGCAGAGACTGATATGCAGGCCCTTTAATTCTGGGTGGGGAAAGGGAATGAATCCTCAGACAGGGCCTACACATACCATACCACTACTGTCTCCTCAAAGATGTTAAACTGAGAAATGTGTATCCTTTGTCTCTAAAATTTGCCACCATCCAAAAAAGATGTGTGTCGGAAATAGTTTGTTAATACATTTCGTAAGAAATTTTTTAAGTGTTTAATGTGCATCATGAAAAAATATGTGGTTAACATGGAAATGACTCAGAAGCCTAGAATATGCTGAAGGGGTTTCCTGCTCCTTTTTCCCATTCACTAGGAACTACTACACTAGGAAGCCCCTAAATGAAAAGTGAGTTCATTTCCAGCATTTCAAAATAGGACAGCATGAAGTTTCAGGGACACAGATTGCTATGAGTGTTTGTATATGTTGTATATGTGTAGGTATAAGTATGCACACATGAGTAGGGATGTGTGAGTTTGTGGATGTATATGTACATATAGAAACACTTATGTGTATGTTTATATAGACACACAACACATGTACATACATTATCGAAGAGCTCATCTCCTATATTATCAACTAGACATGTTTTATCTGCTTCTTTAAAGTCATCTCAACAACTTCCTATTCAGAACTTATCCCTGAACTGCTGTTTCATACCTGTGGTCTTACAATGCATAGTGTCCTCTTTTGGAGGTATCTTAAGAGAAATCCATTCCACCTTAATGCCAAGAAGTGTGCTTTTCCTGAGCAGCTAATCTGTTTTTAGAAATACTGTGAACTGCGTTGCTTATCAGGATTCTCATTTTACATCAGTTACTAGAAAGCTCAGGGCCATGTGTGGCCTCGTGGCAAGCACGCAGGTCACTGTGTTGGGCATTCTTAGCCTTTTATTTTTCAACTTTTTAAACCCATGTTTTAATTCAACAAACTGGATCTTGTGTATCTTTGAAAAACACATTAAATACGCTACCTAATAAGATGAAGTGAAACTCGCTCAATTAAAAAAATATAATGTATACATAAGTACAACGAATGCTCATGTCACTAAAAAAATCGCATTTATTATTTACCAAAGAAGGTGTTACTGCTTTTGTACTTATAGTCTCTATGGAGAGACTAAGTAACACTGATAAAAATCTCTGGCTTGGTTTTCAAAACTGTATTTGCATTAAACAGAATGTAAAAAATAAGAGCTGTTTTATCTCAAGTACTGTTAAAAATTTAGCAATTAAAAAACCTTACAATTAAGAAATTTTTTAAAATAAAAAACTCAATTTAATGATCTCCTATAGAACTGCCCTGTGTCCAATATATTTTAAATTCTTATAGATTGCAAATTAACTTAGTGTCAACTACCAACTTGTTTTAAGACAAAGGTGACTGGAAGTTTTATAATGAGCTTGTACATTCTCATACTCTATGCTTAAAATTTCCCAAATCTTTGGCAAATGGTTTTAACCCAGAGAATGGTTTTAATGTGTACACTGTTAACTTGCAAACCACAAAGCCGTTAAGATGCAAAACTTACCGGGTGCTGTAGGATATATGGTTGAGGTTGCATCCAAGAAGGACTTTGCACCTGGAAAAGGAAGGATTTTGAAAGAAACACTGATTTCCATTGGAATACTACCAATTTCTCTAGAACTCTTTTAATCATGTTAAAATCTATTGAAGAAAAACAAGGAAACAATACTATCAATGATTAAAAAGATTAAAGCAGTTAGAGTTCTTGGCAAACTGGTCACTCTGAATAGGATGAAATGATTATTCAAAACCAAGTTCCATTTGCCCACTCGAGAAGTATTTACTGAGTATCAGGCACCAAAGAGAAAAAGGCGAATTAGACATGGGCCCCACCCTCAAGAAATTTACTAAGGGAGATAACCAAGTAAATGACTCAAATAAATAGTGAAAAGTGTTATCCTCAAAGTATGAACTAGATACTTTAGGGATACAGATGAATGAGAATTAATTCCAGCACATCTTATTGGAAACCCTTCAAGTATGTGCTTATTTAAAAAGAATGACCAAATTTAATCCCTCTTTGATACCCAGGGAATTAGGTTTCAGAAATCTTCTCTGGTGGGTCAGCAATTTCGAGTTAGTGTGGAAAATTAAAATCTAACATTCAGATTTAGCAAATTAAACTTCAGTAACCAGATCTTGACATCTACAGTCAATGGGACATCCACATGGTAGACCCTCTGGACTAAGCAATAAGACGTGAGGGTCAGGTTCTGTGGCAGGAAAGAAAGCATGTGCCGTCTGCCACTCAAGAGAAAAAACTATCAGTCCATTTCTTGATGCCCAGAGCTTTCCTGAGACTATATAATTTTTAAAAATAAGTTTCAGTCTCTAATTCTTAACAACAAAACCCTCCTGCATCTTATCCCCTACTGTTAACTTCAGAGGTTCTACAGAGAGGATATGGGGAAGAGTCATGGGGGAAGAACATATTGTGATTTACCTTGATAGCAGAGCCCCGATACTTGTTTTCTCTGGTTTCCTTTGCCACCTAAGGCAGACCAAAGTTAAGTGCTTCTGCCTTGTTAGCATTTCAGTTATCTGGACTGCAGCCTTTCCCCATTGGGGTATTGGTGGTTTCTTGCAGATGCCAATTTCTCAAATCCAATTGTATAAGCACATGGTGGTTTAGTGGAGAAAGGCCTACTCCAACACGAGTGTAAGGCCCTCACTGAATAAATCACGAGGAGGTGAGCAGCTCCCTATAGACCCCAATTTGGGCCAGATGCTCCCATTTTTTGTAAGCTTCAGTAGTCTTAGTAATCTGATATAGCATTATGGGGTGAGAGAACGATGACATCTAATCCAATTTTCTTTCTTAAGCAGCAAATCAGCTGCTGTCAATTTCTATTCCTCATTTTCCCCTAACTATAAAATGGGAATAATAATCTATGTTCTATAAACTCTTTGCCATTGGTTCTTTACCCTCGTTTGGGTCATGGAGCCCTCTGAAAACCTGATGAAGGAAACAGACATCCCCCTCCCCCAAATTAACTGTATACACACAAGCAACATTTTGCAAACAATTTAAGGGAATCACAGACCACTTAAAGCTCATCTGGACCCTACTGGGTCCTTGAACTTATGGGGTTGAGAATCAGTCTTCGAGGTTATGGCACTGAGTTTCAGGCAAATGAAATGAAATTCTACATATATCTTAAGGAAATACAGAATCCCTAGGAGAAGAAATCAGGCCTTTGAAATGGAATGTTGTTTCTAGTTAGGTATATCAAATCTATTACCAACACTGGTCCCCTAATTTTTTTTCATTCTATGGCCAAAATGTTCACTGTTTTTAAAGAAAAGAGATGGTAGGGAAATGCATTAATAGCTATAATATACGTATAGCAGCACACATTCAAATTAATATGTACAACTTTTCATTTGCCTGAGAATAGCTTACTTGTCCCTATTTTTAGTGATATACATAAATGGCAGAGGGTTCCAAGTTTAGATAGTTAGGAAAAAAAGACTACCTTTCAATATCAGATACAGGAATTGTTAATTAGGGACAATGCACTAGTGTAGATGACACTGCGTTTTATACAGGCAAGGGAAACAGAAATCTTAAGTTCAAAATAGTTAGAGGAATTAAATGAGTCAATACTATGCTCAGCAGATCGAAGCACCAGCATAAGTAACATAACAATCCAGAAAGACAAAAGAAAACAAGACAAGAAATAACTCAGGGAAAGGAGGAGAAAAGGACTTAAAAGCTAATGGAGGCTAAGAAAGCTACTTTAAAACTTCAGTTTTAGCACATTTAATCACTTCTCTTTGTTATTCAAAGCTACTTTTATGTTTTTAAATAGAACCATCTTTAAGATCTTGCTTACATTGACTAATTCGTTATTTTTAAAAAAGTATATACTGTTACCAGCCAGCTAATCCTACATAATAATGATGATGATAATCATATCTAACATTCATTGAGTACTAAAGATATGCTAGGTACTGTGTCTAGGTCTTCACATAGTCTCATTTAGTTCTTATAACAAGCCTATGAGATAGAAATGATTATTATCCCCATTTTAAAGATGAGGAAACTGAGGCTCACAGAAGTATAACAACAGTTAATAGCTACTGCAATCCCCTAACCCCAGAAATCAGGGCTACAACATATAATTTAATTGTTTTAAAAACAAGAATACATAAAAATTTAGTTTAGTCACACAGATCTCAACAGTCAACAAAAGAGAACTATAGTCCTACCTGTCTGTAATCAAACTCCATTACAATGTTCCTGTCTGGGCTAAGGCAGTAACCCTGTTAGAAGCACTCTGGCAGTAACCCTGTTAGAAGCACTCTGGTAAGAAGAAATGCAAGTACGACAATGGGTTCATGAAGAACAGAGATAACCCTTCAATAAAACCAAATCAGTATTATAACAAAGTGCTTAATGAGAGCTTTTTTCTAAGCAGGGAATTTATTTTAAGGTTTATTTAAGTTTCCTCAAAAATAACCTAAACAGGGAGTCATCTCTCTCTCTCTCTTTTTTTTGGCCTCAAATCTCACTGCATTGCTCATTTAATATTACCTAACAGAGACACATCTTTATTTATAGCATGTTTACGTGCTCTTTTATTAGTTCCT
>NW_006442484.1:33882262-33923723 GCF_000325575.1 Pteropus alecto
TTTCATCTGATGGCAACTCTCTTAAGTTTCAATTTCTGGGACACATGGTGTCCAACAGCAGGGCCTATTGTGAAAGAATTATCTGGGTTCATCCCAATTCTAAAATACTATTATTTCAAGGACTGACAACTGACAACCATTTTACATCCCCTGTTTTACTCTCTTCTATACATAAAAAACAAAAAAAAACAAAAAAAAAAACCATAGAAGCAGCTTATTCTAACGTGGGTATCTAAGCTGCATAACATTAAACTTAAATTTCATTATAAATGTTCAAAACTTTAAGACACAAAAAAATGTAGCAGTGATTCATGGTCAGCAAGTTGTCATATTCTTGATGAATCCTAATGGTACAAACCTGGTAGGCAGATACAGGAGATGCAATATAGGGTGTAATAGAAGTTTGTGTGATCATTCGGTTTGTAGCAATACTGTATGGTGAAGGGTAAAATCTAGAACAAACACAAAAGCCTTTATTAAGTAATCCTTTAAATAGAATATTTCATGGAATAAATGTCTGATATTTTCCACCTTCACGTTTTCCCTCAAGCCATTACGTATTTATCTTAATAACATACCCGTTTTGTATAGCAGCTGTGGTTGGGTCATAAGTAAGTGTCATTCCAGCCTATGGGAATGAAAAAGAAATAGAAAAATTCATCTGCAAAGGCAAAATTTAAAAATACTATTTCTTAGAGTCATGACAACATAAAACAGTGCTAGTTTAGTAACATTTAATGAAACTGAGTTTCTGTTAAGACAAAAATAGTTATAAACTCAATATGAGAATTAAGGTCTAGATCTGCACTGTCCCATAAGGTAACCATTAGTCACGTGTAGTGGTTTAAAATCAAATGAAAAACTGAGTCTCTCCAGCATACTAGCTACATTCCAAGTGTTCAAACAGTCACAAGTGGCTAGTGGTTATCACTGAGCAGATTCTAGAACATTTCTACTGGATGGCACATCCCTGGACATTTTCAAACAGGTATGTTACTTTTCTAAAATAATAACAATTCACTGCAAATAAATACGGGGAAATGGAGGTCCAACATTTTTATTAGGAAATGGAGCTTTTTTGGGAGGAAGGAAGCAGATGGGGTGAAAGGGGTCAAATATGTGGCGACAGAAAGAAATCTAACTATGGGACATGAACACACAATGCAATATATATATATATCTTACTGTTAAATTGTACACCTGAAACTTACTGGATTTCGTTAACCAATGTCACACACACACACACACATACACACACACACACACATAATTAAAAAAAAAAACACACTTTGAGGTCCTGGAATTAATGAATGTGTCATTAAAAAAATTTGAGCTTTTCTTAAAAAAAGAACATTATTTAAAAGAATTAGGCAAAGAAAAACTCAAAAACAAATATACTATTTATTTTTATTTAGAATGATTTCTGAATAATTATGAATGTAAACCTAAGAAACCATGACATTAAGAAAATAGCGTGCATTTCTTACAGCGAGTTAAAATGTTCTTTAATTTTATGTGTAGTTAACTAGTAAACATAGCTGTTTCTACCATCTATGTGTCCATCTGGTGAATCACCACTATCTTAGTACCGTATCCATTAGGAAGAGTTTTAATTTCAAGTTATCTGGATTGTAAAGTTTTAATTCTGGTACCTATCCCAGAAGTGTGGCAGCCGAGATAAGATGATGCTTGTGTAACTATGCACATAGGCTTTCATGATTATACAACCATACTAAAGTTTCAAGAAAGAACTTACAAGTCTCACCTCTCCTTCTCTATGCCATGGTCTTCCATTAGGGATGTATTTATTTGGGTTCTGCCTCTTCTTCTGCCCTCCATCGGCAAACTTACACAATAAAGGTTCTGTAGGAGCTGAATAAACATGGAGAAAGAATATGAAACCAAAATTATATGTGTATATGGATGATAAAATATAAGTGAATTTCTGTTTTAATAGGGGCAGTGTGAGTGTTATAAGGAAATTGATAGAACACTTGAAGGCAAAGGTTTACTCTGACCCTTAAGATTATCCACTGGAGAAAAATATAGTACAGAATACGTATTAGTTATTATTGTCAAACCAGAGTGTAATGAGGACATTTAAAGAGCTATTCTGAGGAAGCATAGGAATCTTTTAATCCACATCTGCCACTTCTTTAAGTGCAGATACGCATTTTTCCTTTCTGGGCCCTCTCCAATTCCACCTCTATAAATCTTCAAATGTAAATATAATTGCATCATCCTCTCCTGTCCCAACAGCTGCCCATGTAATTCCTCAGCGAGGCCTTCGCTTCCCCAGGTAGAAAACAAGTTCCCCTTTATGTCCATCAAACTATATTTTTATTCAGAGCATTTACTCATGGCATTTATAGAAACGTGAGTGGTGATTTAGTGTCTGTTTGCCCTCTAGAGTGTAAGCTCCATGGGGGGAGTAACATGTTTTTGCTAATCACTGTATCCCTAGTGCCTAAGCGTCTGGCATGCTGTAGGCACTTATTGCATCTTGGTTGAACAAATGAATGAATCAAATAGGTCTCCTTTGTTTTTGATACACAACATGAAACAGCAGTTGAGAGAAAGCTGAAAACATGTGCCTACCCTACTTAAAGGTTTTTCTGTGCCTTTAATCATCCCACTTGGTGTTGCTTTACTATACGGTCCACAGAACAACTCAAGAAACTAACAAAGAAAAACTAAAGATGCAGAGATACTATTTCAAAGGGATGCGTATGCATTAGTTTAAAAAAAGAGAGAGAAAAATGAGAAGAAAAAAAATGGTATGGCATAGCAGGCCATCCATGACTTTTCCTTTCTATAATGGAAATAGAGTGTTCCTGAAAGTTGTGCATGTTTCTGTAAGTTTCCAGTTAATGTAATAAAGGCAATCACACCTTCCTGTCTGGTTCTCACATTCTGTCCTTTGTCTACTGTAGAACCGTGATTACTACTTTCAAGTTCTGTTTCGAAGTTAAATAACCATGAAGAGAAAAATATTACTTGTAGAAAATTTACTCCTTTCTCCTTTGCCTCTTATTATCCTAATTCATCTCTTATTTTATATCACTATTATCCACCCACTAATGACAGGGTGGAAGCAATAGTGCCTCTCAACGCACTTCTCTGCCAAAAAACAAAATACAACAAAAAACCCATCTGTAATTCCTTCTCGGTGAGCTGTCCAAGCTGTTGTGTGGCACTCTTTTCTCCTCTCCCTGGTGTGACCCACTCCAGAGAGGCAGGCTAGAATGGGAGCTCACCTTTGAATGGCGACTATTCTGGGGGTACTACGAAGTGAGAGCAAAACTGTGAGGTGCCTGGTGAGAAAACAGCCTTGGCTCTACCGTTCACAAAGGGGTCCTTTGTTTTCCTTCTGATGCCATACATGCCTCCCACTCGCCACTTACCTGAACAAAAAACGTCGATTTAAGGCAAATTGGGTGGGATGGAGGATGGACTGGGGCAAAATCCTAGACTGTAGATGAACTACTCTTTTTGTCTTTTCAAAAAAAAAAGGTATTGACTTTTTAAAATTTCCACCTTCATCAACAATTCCAGAAGGTAAAGAAAATAGATGCAATGAAGCAAGAGAGCTTTCTAATCACTGATGATGCTTTAATTCTACAACTGGGCCATCTAGAGATAGATGGAAAGTAGGGCTAAGAGAATACAGACCACAAGCAGAAATAAGGGGATAAAGGGCAAACCCTCCTGAGAGTAAGGAGAGAGTCTATCTGCTGTGGCCGTGGATGTCTCCTCTTGACTTTTAAGGACAAATCAAGCACTCGAAGAGAAGCAAGATCTGACTCTCCACTGTTCTGGCAAGGTCCTTATGGCATCAAATGTTTTCTCCCATGACATCTGAGGTTTTAGGATTTTGCCTTCCCATAACCTCATAGGGCAAGAGAGAGATAATTAACTCTGTCTGTGGTGCTGGAACTCTGTGGGGCTTCACTTTTGAGGAGATGCTTTTATCTTGAAGCATTATAAAGACTAGTTCCAAGGCTGAAATTTAACTTAAAAAAAAAAAAAAAAAAAAGTTTACTTGGCATGGAGAGTAATGCAAATGGACCATTTTCCTCCAATAGCATCACTTCTCCCGGAGAAAGAAGGCAACCAGATTGGACTCATTCTGGAAATATACTACAAGCTGCCTAAGCAGGTATGTGTGAATTAAAGCAGTTGATAGCATCCCTGGGCAGTGCTGAAGTGCCACATTTGTTGAAAGGCGGCCAGGTGTCCCTATCTGTGATAAAGTGCTTCCAATACCTTTCCATTCATTCGGACTAATCTCTGTCAAAGAAAAAGCAATCTCAGGCAATAATAAAGCCTGCTAAAAACATAATGATGAGGTGAACATCAAGTGACCGATGACATGTTTGCAAAATGTATCATTTTAAAATTAAACAAATGGAACAGGATGTAGTCAAATCTTTCAAAAATGAATTATATTTACTACATGATTCTGTACTGTCATTGAGATACTTTTCCCCCTCAAAAACCAAAAAGGTATGTAGTTTAAAGTCTGTCGACTAACAGGTGTCCCATATCTTAGGAAAACAAATTTCTTATTTTAAAGGATTGTCACCAGTAGAAATGATACATTTTTTAGATAGTTTCTGGCTCCCTGTTTCAGTATTCCACGTGAAGCAATATATAATTCTAACAGCTTCTTTCCTCTATTAAAATTCCCTTTGATCTACTTAACTGAAAGTTTTATCGAGTGCCTACTATGTACAAAGCATAGTGTTAAGAACTAGGGATACAATAAGGTATAAAAATAGGCTTGCAGTCTAATGGACATGAGAGTGTATCCAATCTTTAAAAAAACCCATTTAGCCATTTATGGGACAGGGCACTGTTTTTAGAGTTGTTTGTTTTTAATAAAAATGCCACCCAGAAGCGAAATACTTCTGATATGGGAACAGCTATATTCCTTTTATAGCTGCTGCTCCACGTACTTGGATGACATTATGAGAAATAGTTTAACCCTACAGGTTCTTGATATCTTATTCATTTTAACGACTGTGTGAAAATTTCTTTAAGACACTTTTATTACCATTAAGCTGAGTAAAGGTTAGATAATTTCATTGTCTCTGGTTTGCGTTTTGGAGCCTAATACATAGGTTCTAAGTTAAAGCCTGGGAGACACATGCGATGTGACGTTGTTGTACAGACCAACCAGTCCTTCAGGTGGCCTGATTGCTCTTTTTAGAAGGGACCTATTAAGGAGAACTGGCATTGAGAAAAGGAAGTGCCATGAATACTGGTAACATGACTATGATCAATAGGTAAGTTTGGGTATATTAACTTAAACAAATTAATATGAATAGTCAACCTGTAACTTCTAAAGGTCACTTTTCTAGATTAGCAACTCGTTACCTTACTGTGCAAAACAGTAACAGCAATAAGTTCTAACAAATGATTCGTGATTTAAGATATATTCTTGTATCAAAGTGATATAAAAATTATATAGTTACCCTTAATCAATTCATTTATTTTACTAAATATGCAGAGTATTCTAGGCTGAATTTCCCCTTAATCACAGTCTTTTGGGTTTGTAAAGGGTATGCCTCAGATTTTACCCCAATCGACATTCTGTAATATGTAAACGGCCCTACACAGAAGCTTTTCCATCAGTTTTGGAAAACTAGCCCACTCAATAATTCTATTAGCTTTCTTTCTGATAATGTTGCCTTCCTTCAAAATTCCTCATATAATAACATGCAAGGAACTATCTGTGACTCTTTAAAATTTTCAGCCTAAGCATCCAAAAATATCATCCTTTTTGGGGGGGATGAGATCTTTCAGGTGATTCTTTTTCTTATTTATTATCCAAGACAGAAAAGTTATTTTCTCGTTCATCAAAATCAACAGGAACATGTATCTCCAAAGCTTAACTATGGTAGTATAACTCTCAGCAGGCAATGCCACAAGTGCAAACAATGATCTGCTATTTTTTGTCACCTCTTAAGAGCCATCTAAGGTAACTGCATTACTGGATTCTCCAATGTGCCCTCAGCAGGGCTTTGCAAGTGGAATGATCTTTTACAAATGCCTGACTTTGTGGCACTAACCAAATCACCCCTAAGAGACTATGAGCCATCTGGGCGATGTGCCTGTAATGACTCACTGAACTTCTCTACCAAGCAGTTTCCGCGTATGCTTTACGAAGCTCAAGCACTACAGTGATTTATGCTCAAATGTCTCACCTTGATATCCCCACTAAAAACTGCTTCTAGAATGCCCACTTTGACTAGGCACTAAGCTTATGATATGACCTCCTGGAAGTCCTCACATATCTAATCAAGTGTCTCAGAGGACTCGAGTTCTCTGTAGTTTGTAACAGAGTAGACTTTTCCTTACTGTGTTCTAACAGCCAGAGAAATGCTACTTCCAAACTCTCATTTTTTCTAGCTATGTAGTATTTTATCCCATCAACACTCTATAAAACATAAACTGCCCTTGATGGAAGCTGCTCCATCAGTTGTGGAAAACTAGCCCACTCAGCAACTATAGTTAGTTTTCTTTCTGATAATGTTGCCTACTTTCAAAATTCCTTAAACTAACAACATGCTAGGAACTATCTGGGGCTCTTCTTTTAAAAAATTCAACCTAAGGCTCCAGTAAAAACAATCGTGTGTGTGTGTGTGTGTGTGTGTGTGTGTGTGTGTGTACACACACAGGCATCCCTTCCTCTTTTAGCCACCTCTCTGTTTCTAACCAAATCCTGCTGTCCTGCCCAACCATAACTCAGAGCTACAGCTTCTCTCGACAGAGGCCTATCTTCCCAGGCCTGCTCCGGTAGGTTTCCCATCTCTCCTCCTTTCCTGATCCTATATAGTGTTGCCATCTTCCACTTAGCTTTACCTACCAGTAAAATAATGATTAATGACATTAAAGTCAGGTTAAATAAACAAAAATGCAATCATTTCCCATCACTCCAACGTATATATTTTAATGTTTTATATTTACTACTTTTCTAAGTCTACGTTTGTTTTTTCATATTTGCAATGATAGGTCTTTTTGTTGTACCATTTACATTGTAAACCTTTAAAAAATGGTTACATAACGTTCTATTTGAAAAGGGACCAAATGTAGTTTCTTCGTTAATATAACACTGTGTGAACACGTGCGTATCTTATTTATCTCCCCAATTCCAGTGCCAATGGCTATATTGATGGTTAGATTGTACGGTGGTTAGAACGCTGGCATTAGATTGGCCTTCCTGGGTTTGAAATTCTGCTTTGCCATTTACTAGCTAGTGACTCTGGGCAAGTTATTCATTTTTTCTTATTTCACAATATGTGAAATGGGGACAGTAATAGGGCTTACTTCAAAGGACAGTTATGATGAATGTATAAAGTGCTTAGGACAGCTCAATGAATGTTAGCTATTATTACTGTTACTATGAGAACAGGAGGAGCTCAAATTTTTGAATATGGCTCCTCCTCTTGCTTTTGAATTATTAAGATAAGTTCTCAGGAGAGGGATTTGGGTTCAGAAGTTATAAACATTTTTTAGGGACTGGCCTGGATTTCCATGGGATTTGATTCTGTGGGATATAATGAACTGGCTAGGGCTGCTGCCTTGGCTTCACATAGAACACAGAAACGTTCGAGTTGTAGTTAAGGGTGACGTTACTGGCGAAGGTCTTTTAGAAAACTGTTTCACAGGAACACCTACAATCTTCCACCCAAGATCCTTATGCTTTAACAAAAATTTACTCCATTATTTATGGTTCCTTCCTCACAGAACCTGATAGTGAAAAGGTGTAAAACTGATTTGAGGAGCCTACTGTAGGCTGGGTGTGATCTGTGGTGATAACAACTACCTGAAAGCAGCCCAACCATAAGCCTGGCACGGCACTCAAAGCGTCTTCAGATAAAACAATGGCACCTTTCCAGCTGTGGTCCCTTGTCACTTTTTAAAAAATTAGACTTGCCCTTCTTGGTGGAGAATAAGTTTGAGTTTGGAATCTTCAAGATGGCCCTCATACCCCACTGGCCAGCCAGGACTGTTCCAGCACTTTGGCTTTCGTGACAATGATGGCTCATAAGAGTATAGCCCTTGGACAGCACTTCTCAACAAAACCTGCATTTAGACTCTCCTTTACTGTATATCCGGGTGAGGGAGACATGAGCAGATAGATCGCAATCCCAAAGATACTATCGCACTCTCCTTAAGGTACCAAGAACATCGCACACATCTTCCAGTATTTCTTTTGTCCTAGAGCTGCCAAAACTTTTTTACAGAATAACAATGCTTAAAACAAATATTCAGGAAACAAAATGGGCAATAAAAACGTTTGGAAGATGTCTAGCTTTTTTACTAGAGTCATAAGTTTTCTTCTAAACATTACTTTTTCTGCCTCCTGGCACAGGACAATGTGCCCTAATAATATCACCTATATACACAGAGTTATGAAATGTGGGCAAGAACAGTTTTCAAGCCCTGCTGGGCACAAACCCAATCTAAAAAGTCAGAGTAACACAGAAAACAGATGTAAAACAAGCTGAGGCCTCTGGATGGATTCGGCCAGCAGTCACATATGCACTTCATTGGAGCTCCTCCATGACACACGCAAAGCTTTAGGCAATGTGGCAGAATGATGCCAGCATAATATTGAGATTCTAACAAGCACTCACATACCTACTGACTAGACTCTCTCTTAGCACACAGGGACTTATTCAGACTCCACTAATGTCATGGTGAGGTCCAGGAGAGAGGAGACGGGTATTACACTGCCTCCTGAAACACTGAACATGTGTAGCCTTTGTTCATGGGTGTGTGTGTGTGTGTGTGTGTGTGTGTGTGTGTGTGTGTGTGGTGTCTCCCACAGAGGCAAAAACAACAAGCACAGGGCAAGCAGCTCTCGGAGAGTTCCAGCTAACATGCCATCTGCATTAGTCTTCTCAGAGACTGTACTTTCTTCCAGGAAGGTACTGGAAGAGTAGTTTTTAGACAAATCCCTGAATCATGATCATGAGTGATAATGTTTTTGCTTTGGGAATGTCTCCTAATTTGGACATCAATTCTACCTAAAACTTTCCATCTCTTGTTTCTAACATTCATGTGTGGGAAACCACCACTGTACTAATTCTCCATAATGAAATTTTTATCAAGCACATATTAAGTAGTTATTTTAAATCTCTATGGAATTTACCTAGATTGTCTCACAAAGATATCGTTTGTTCTTTTATCCCAGCTGGGGACCTTCTAAGCAAATCTGACTTACTGTAAAACAGCTAGCACTCAAAACCAAAGTAAATCCAAATAGAGGACAATACTTCAACATTTTCAAGAAAATATGAGACTAGGTGGGGAAAGACAGAAGCAAAGGCCTTATAAGCACTTTTTTTTCCCCAACAAACTATATCATACATTTAAAGAAGAACGTACTATAGAAAAGATAAAGCCTCTTTGTAGATTTGGTAACATCAGACACAAGAGCACCAAGATTCTTAAAAAGCAATCTGAGAACAGATCGCATGAAAAATTGTGATGTGGATTTTTACAGAACTATAAACATGTACTACATTATGCACCATGCCCTGGGCCAGGGTTGGGTATGCCTGGCATGGTGGAACCCAACCACATCACTCTGGTAATGAAGAGTGTGCTGGCAAGAGGATGGGTGGCATATGAAATGTGACAATTCGTGTGTACAGCTGACCCTCTGCTTAGCCATCTAGAGACTTTCTTAAGAGTGTCACAGTTAAGATGAGTTCACTATTTCAGTTTGTTAATTTTCATAAAGTGTCTTCTGGGGACTGTGTCTAACATGGATTTCTTTTCTGTACTTGGCTCCAATGTCACAGGCAAATTGCCAGTCATGCAAGAATCTGAGTACTCTGACAGAAACCATCCTGGATAATTCTGCTTATGCCAGCTAAACAACTTGCATCATTAAATAAACCATCCTCTGACTGTATTTATGAAATGTTATGTCTGCCTAGCAATGACCCTACATTATTTAAACATTAAAGTAGAAGCTCATTCAATTTACTCTTGCTTGACAATATTTTTGTTTCTATCTGGTTCTACTGAAAATAATCATATGCACGCCATGGAGAAACCCATGTCATGGCAGCCACTCAGGTGATTTGAAAGAGAGAGTAGCATTTAATAAACAGGCTGGTAGTCAAAGAGAATTCTCTTATTATATACACACACACACACACAAAAGGTGGGGGGGAAGCCCAGAGAAGTTGGAAACTTTCGAATTCTGCTGCGGATTCTAAAATCCACTCGGGACTTGTTTTTGGGAAAAGCTGAGTTCACTGAGACAGTGTGCATCTAAGTCCCACATTGTTCATTTTAAACCCTTGCCTATAGGGGGTTAAGCCTGTTTATATGCAAAAAGGTACCCGAAAAGGCCCTCAAAAGAGCAATGAGTATTGTGATGAGCTTCACATGAAAAATGCTCTTGGAAAGCACCAGATAATCTCTGCTGTTACAGGGCAATGCATAGGCTTTCTGTGCCTAGCACGGAATTAAAAACAAAACACAGCCTCTGCAGCCAAATAACCTGCAGTCTAATTGGGAACCAAGACTAACAAACAAGAAAGATCATTAAACATTAGAAAATGTCTTAAATTAAGTTCTGATCCGAAACAAAGAGAACAGCTTGACTTTACAGTTGCTCCCCCATCCAAAGTGATGATCTTGATGTAAAAGGAACCATCTGTTTCTTGTGTCCCATTTGACACTTGGTACAATTTGGAAGAAACTGTTTTCTACTAGTTACAAGGTATAGAGAATCCCATAATCATTTACATGTGGTTTAGAAATTGAGGTCTTTTTTTTTCCTGAATGGGTGTGACCAGAAGTCTTCAAACCCACTTCAAAGAAAACAGTTAAATGACACAACCATGTAGTCCTTTGGAGAGAAAGAAAACTGTCCAACCTTGATTAGAGATACCCTGAGATCTACTTTATTCAGGGAACTGGCAGATCTTATCTCAGGTTGATAAAACATCAAAACAAGTGTGTGCCGGGATCTATTTCTGTCTTGAACTTTCTTTGTTGCACGGAAGAATGAGCTGAGAAATTAAGAAGTCACAGGTGGGTGGATGAGCAGCCCTTCAAAAGGATTAATACTCTGGGGCCCTGACTGTGCAAAGGATGACACAAGGAAGTGAGGAAAACATCGAGTGGGGTGGGGGAAGGAGGAGGGTTGGCTGTGTACAGGGGTTAACCTGGAAGGCCTCACAGGACACGGTTTATTTTATAGAAGGTTCCCACATGTGAAATTCCTCCCATGTCTTTTCTTGGTTGGAGGGTAAAAACATTCCTTTTTATTTTCTTTTCTTTCGAATCAAGGGTTGTTGATGGAAGAACAAAACTACCTTAAGGTCGAGTTCCTTGGACTCGTGTACTTCCAGGTCTTTTACATTCCAAACTTGTGCCTATAGGAAGTTCAAGTTCACATACGGTCATAGAAACCATGTGCTGTTCAGCTCTCAGAAGGAGCCAACATAGCTGGCACCGTGATCTTGGATTTCTAGCCTCTGAACTCTGAGATAATAGGTTTCTGCTGTTTAAGCCAAATAGTTTGTGGTATTTTGTCACGGCAGCCCTAGTTGACCGATACAGTAAGTTTACCACGAGGAATTTCAGTTGCCCACTAGGGGAAGGAATCAGATTGGCCAGAGTTGAGGTGTGAAGGAAGTGAGGATGTAGACTACATTTTTATAAGGTTAACATGAAGAGGAGGTAGAGAGTGCTTAGTTTAATTTAGTTTCAAGATCACAGAGACCTGAATGATCAGAAACACGAATGAATAGATTTTCCTAGAAAATTATTAACATTTATTTGCATAAAGGAGTTCATGCTTTGGTCCACTGTATTCTGTGATTTTAAAAATGTCTATTGTAGTTATGTTTACAATTTTTGTTCCTAGTATTACTTGTGTATTTTCTCCCATTTTTCTACCAATTAGCTTTGTCAGGTATCTGTTGTTTATTAAAAATAAACGTTTTTGGTTTTGTTGGGGAAAAATAAAGCAAAAGCATATTGAAAATATAGGAGAAAGATAGTTGACAGAGCAAAACCTCACGGGGATAGGATCAAGAGTACAGCTTTGAATCCCTAGGCCTTGAGACTTTAGTGTTGGAGGGGGAGCAAGAATGGGTGTGGTGTAGGTCTCCTTGCTAGGAGGAAGCAGGAAGCTGACAAAGCGGTTTGCATTTGGTGATCTCAATTTTATTCATCAAGTAGGAAGTAAAGTCATCTGCTTAGAGTTGGGGGTGGGGTAGTGAGAAAACTGAGTGGGATGGTGAAACTTGAGAATCACTGCTAGGGAAGGGTGAGGAAGCTGAGTGAGGACCAGTGAAGTTGAGGGTCTGGTCAAGCTGGAGACAGCCTTTCCCTCCCTGCCTGGATATAAAAGGAGCAGTAAAGGTGGGTTGCTGTAGGATTAATCCAAGTGCAGTGTTCTGCCAAGCTGGAGTGACCAAGGGATAGAATACAAGAAAACTGAGGATGCTGACAAAGAATTAGTTTTAGTGCTCAAAAACAGAGACCAGTTGGTATGGATGGAAAAGAGGTAAAGAGGGACCAATAAAGAGTGAAAACGGAAGGATGCTTCATGTTTCAGATCAGGTTTAGAGGGAATCAGCGTGTGATGTTGGAATGAAAAGCTACTGAGGTGTGGTGATCTTGGTCAGGACAATACAAGGCAGAGGAATGAGAGAAAGTGGCTCAAGTGGATGGAAGGAAGGCCACAGATGTTGAGGTCCAGGTACTGTAAGGCGGGAAGGGTAACACAGGTTGAAATCTTCCAGAACAAAGGCAGGAACTGGAGTGGAAAGTACCAGTCTTCTATGATGTGACCGAATGACAGATTTATTGAGGATGGTGATAAGGTGAATTAAAGGATAGCTTATGCATCAAAGAAAGAGAGGCTTCTTATTGCTTTACAAGTCAGATCCTTTCCACTGGATCAACTTCAATTCATATTTAAATACCCAATGTCTGGAGAGAGGTGAATTTTTAAGGCCTATTTGTAGATCCAAAGAAATAAATGTTGAAGAGCTATGTGAGGGTTTGTTGGTTCTTTGATATGAGTCATCATGTGCCGAAACTATACACATATTACATGAAAAATACTACTGATAAAATTTTAGACAAACAACATACCAGAAACTCCGGGTGGTGTCTTAATGAATTTCCCGTTAAAATGACCAATAACGGCTTCACACTTTTCTGTTGATTCCATCCTATATTTATATAAAAATAAAACACACGAAAAGTTAGAGATCACTTAGTTTTCATTTTGTTTTGTGCATGTGAATACATTCTTACAGGTTTATTGAATACAAATAAAACCTAGCAAAAATGTGAAGAAAAAAAGTGGGTTAATTCTTTTTATCTAATTTTTACTTATATACTTCTATAGTAAAATGATAACTATTAACCAGAGAGTGCATTCTGAATCATAAGACAAATAAATTATACCTAGAGTGTTTGATACCAAGTATATCAAATGTGTAATTTTTGCTTGTTGGAAAACCGTAATACACAATAGCTTTGATAGTTAACATACTGCATTAAACACAAAAAATAATAGTTTAAAATACTAGTGTATTTACTGTTTGCTAGAATATTGGTCATTTTAAAGATGGGTTTTTACAGTAAAGACTCAAAAGTCATGATAAGAACTACTATCAATCTGAGGATGTACCCTTATTTTTTTTACATTTGCTTCAAGTTTAAAATTAAATTTATTAAGTCAATCATGTACCTTCCTTATTATCTTGGCTTTGGAGGCGTAATTAAAAGATGGAGCCTAACTGTACACAACTTGTTCTACATCATCTGCAAGTGGCTAAAAACATTTGAGAAACATTTCAGGAGAATTAAATTTTTTTGAATCATTTTTTTTTTAATGGAAGAAACATTGACTAATCTACTCAAAATGTGCTACACTCCTGGACTATCAGAGTAACACGTTGGTTTTAATGGGTATTAATAGTTTTAAAAAGCAGTAGAATTTAATTGGGTTCCATCTTTGGACATAGAAATAAAATTACCTGATCTGCTTTCAGAAAAACTCCTACAGCGGGACAATTTTTAGACGGCACTGAGTTTTTCACTGTTTTACTTGGATCTTTTTAACCAATCAAGTGCATGCTGGAGATGCTAGCCTTGGTGACTTTCCAACTATAGGATATTTTAGTTTTATCATAAAATCATCTGGCTTAACAGAATGAGTAATGGAGTAAAAGCCAGAAGACCCTGCTTCATTATGTGGCAGCTCAGTGACGATGAAAGAGCCCCTTCTTTGCCTCAATTTTCTTATATGTAAAAGAGTGAACAATGTTTGCTTTGTTATCTTTCACAAGTCTGTGGTAGTACATGTGACTGATATCAAATAGGATAATGTCTAAAATGTCTGTGATTTTTCCCCCAAAATCAAAGTCAGTACTTTAAAACACATAAACATTATCTGTTACTGCACAGTATTAATAGATTCCTAAAGAATGGATCATTTAATGAGTTTCTGCAAGATCCGTTTTTGTACATGGATTAGAACTATATCACAAATCAATGTTCGTTCTGTTTAGGACTTTTTCTTTAGAAACCAAATTAACCACTACACTGAAGTACCCTTTCTAAGGAGGAACGAACGAGAGTAAGATGAAAGGAATGATGGAATAATGGCACTTCAGATATATCTGTAATATGTTACTTTAAAAAAACAATCTAAAGCAAAACTGTAAAATGTTACGGTGGTATAAAAATTGATGGTTAGGTGTAATATCACTGTCTTACTTTTCTGAAAGTTTGAGATATTTCATCTAAAAATTTAATTCACTGAACTTATGAGTTAAATTTCTATCTAATAAGAAAAACCATACTGATTTATGTATGAAATTAAGGAGCCTGATATCATTATTTTTAAGAAGTTAAAGGGATCTTGATCTAATTAATAAAAATATTAAGGACGCAAACTTTCAGCACTATCGCTCATGTAGTATTTCCCTGACCTGAGTCACTACTGTTAGCGTCCTTAGGTTCAAGAATTCTAATTAACTTCCTAAAGATTTGGAAAAATGCAAACCAGTATTTACACAATTTAAATTTGTGGTACAACTGGCTCCTATAATCCTGTCTTAAATTTTCTCTTCTTGCTCAATATTTATTTTCCAGGAAACTCAGCAGGGCCATTGTTATTAATACAGGGCAGTGTGCTTTACCTAGCAAAGCCAACACCACGACTTGTACCACTGGAATCACGTAGTATCCTTGTGGAAATAACTTGTCCAAATGGTTTCAGCATATTTTCAAGTTCTTGCTCATCCATGGACAGTGGCAAATTAGAAATATACAGGTTGGTAGGATCTTGTTCCTGTTGCTGAAACAGAACATAGAATTGTCCATGAATTTCCAATAGAAGATGAGATATTTATGTTAACATGCCAACCTTATTTGGCCACTCTCTTTGCTCAGGTCCCTAAAAGTACTACCTAATAAGATCATGGTGACCACAGAACACCCAAGTCACCTTGGCCTCTTGAAAATAGGGTCTGAAGCTTGGGCAGCCTGTGCAGGTCAGACATGGTCCCACCAAGCCATACTCAGAAGATCTGGAAGTGGAAGTGCTGGCAGGCACCGCCAAGTAGGAGAAGATGCCCTCAAGGAACCACGTGCGACTCTCAGCTGTGTGCACTGTGTTCCCCAAAATAAACAACCCCTCTTCTACTATTTTTAGGAGTCCATTTTAGGCACACTATTGCACACAAAGCTATTTCTGCTAATAATTCAATCCGGAGACACACGTGGGATTCTGGACCAAGTCATTTAATGCCCAGTGCGGCTCTGCCCCAAATCCCATCCTCTGCTCTATGGCAGAGTTCTTACTACTTCTGAGTTGTGATCACCGCTGGACAAAAAGAAAGCTCCTACGTTAACAAAAACAAGAAAACTCAAAGCCACACAAAATGATGAACTCTAGGCAGACCAAATTTTAGAATCTGGGTAAAACTAAAGTCTAGAGTAGATGGGGGAGGGGGAGGCTCTGCTAAATCCTTGTGACTCAAAGAGTGATCCAGGGGCCAGCAGTGATGAAATTACTTGTGAGCATATAAGAAATGCAGACTCTCAGGCCCCATCCCAGACCTACAGAATCAGAAGCTGCATTTTAATGAGATTTCCAGGTGCTTCATTTGCATATCAAAGTTCAAGAAGCAATAATTAGATCATTCCCTACTCATCTTTCCTTTGCTGAGGTAGAATCAGCTACCTCAGCAAAGGAAAGATGAGTAGGAAACCAAAGATATACAACAGAATTTTCTGTGACCTAGTAACTGTTATGTATATTTACTAAGAATATGGTGTTCAAATCGTCAAGGAAAAGCTTAACTACTGGAATATTTTCTGACCAAGTCAAAATTCACCTCTCCAGTTGTGAGATTAGAAGAGCTTTATGAATTTTAAACCAGGGTTTCCTTTGATCTTACTAACCAATTGTATCTTTACAAATGGAACTATGCAAGCTTATGATTCTTCTTTAATAAGCACTATTAGTAAAGTCATTAATTATGTTTTAGCTTTAGGCAACAGAATAGCACACTCATTATACTATAGATTTCCAACATACACAGTACTTTAATAGTGTATGTAAAAGCATATGCATGTTTGAATTTATACGAAGTCTCTACTTTCCAATGTATCCTAGAACTAATTAAACCTGAAGTGAAAGTTTTCTTTTTATATAATCTGCAAGTAAAAATGCACATTGAGAAACTATGGGCAGGAAGTACGGTCCCTGTGACTTCTGGTTCTGACAGAAGGCGGCAGCATGGAACCACCAGGCCAGTTCCAAAGGTCTAGGGCAGAGGCTTCCAGCCTGGGTGCTCCCCAGCTCTCAGGGGTATGTCAGCATGGGTGGGGTGGGTCCAAGAAAATAATTAAAATTTTTCAAATTCTCAATAGCAAGCTGAGTAGTTACCCTCACTAACTCTTCACATATTAAATAAAATGGCAACTATTTTTGTTTTCTTAGTTGAAATTAGATAAATTCAGTGTGGCACCACTGATTATCTTATGCTGAGCAAACCTTCTACTGACAATTACATACAGTATATCTTTAATGTACGGATATTGAAAAGTGATCTGTTTAACAAGTGTGTGACAATAAAAAATAAGATATTTCAAAATACAGGGTGAAGCAAAATGGTCTTAGGTATTAAAGTTTTCAAATTCTTCTAAAGTGAAATGTGAGGTAAAATCTTGTTTCCACTTCATTCACTACCTCCACCTACCTTACCCACTTAATCACAAAGCTTCTCACTTAGCCATTTCATGTTGGCTCTAACCTCCCAAGTCCCGAAATTTTCCTGGAGTGCAAAAGACTGCATTTGTTTCTGTGGAAGTCTGGTCCTTAACTGGTCAACACTGATGGGGTCCCTTCTGTTTGAAGGTGGGTACTGAGGGACCCTGTGTATCTCACACATCCCAGACTCTCATTATAAACTATAACTCCAGTCCTGTCTTCCGGCAGCTGACAGTTATATAGAGGAGATTAAAAAAAAAACATGAAATGAGTGCTATGATACAAAGATGTGTACAAATGACAGTGGAAGCAGAGAGGGGAACTTGTCTTAGAGGATTGGGAAAGACTTTTCAGAGGGTATGACATTGAGTTGAAACTTGAGAAACAAGCAGAAGTCACAAGGCTGAAACCAGATTGTGAAAGGCTACCTAAGGGGGTTGATTTCATTTTGTCAGTCAAGTCATTGCTACTTAAACTTTTCCAGCTAAGCAGTGCTAACAGCAGGGAGAATGATTATGTATCCTGAAGAGTCTGTAGGCAAAGGCCAAAGTAGCTTTGCCAGAGCTGCAAAATTTCCTTGAAGCCTGTGCTTTATCTAAAAAAGATGGGGGTGAGGCGATGTAAATTTTACAATCCACTCCCTAACTATTCAAGTTTGTTTTAATATAGAAACACTATTTCTGACCTAATATTTTCAAGTAATACTGATACACCAGGGACGTAAGCCACGTTTATCCTGTGATTTCACGTAGCCTGACGGGTGAGCTGGGAGCAAGAGGAAGAAGGAACTGCCGCCCACGTGCTGCAGTTAGAAAGCCACACCCTGAAAAATGGGGAGCTTTTGGAGGCACAATGTAGAGGAGCGATATGATTAAATCTAATTAGAAAGATTCCTGAAATCGTGCTTAGTCAGATTCAGAATAAGCTGAGAACCCTTTAATTAAAGAGCATTAAAACACTTCTTGGGTAAAGATATGGCATAAAAAATGTTACATAAGAAGCATATCATAAATATTGTGGGCTTTTTTTTTTCAGTACAATTAAAAAAATGTAAACAGCTAATATTTAGGAATTTCATAGGAGAATGTCATATATGAGATATTTTTTAAAAGAGTTGACTATGTAGATACTACTTTCTAAATCTGTTTTAGCTGCTTCTATTATTAAAATACTAATAAAAAATATTTTTTAAAGTCTTGATTACTAGAGTTTACCAATGAAGAAAAAAATAAGTGCTAAAATAAGAACCCAAAAAGAAACTGAGCTCTCAACTCATTCTCTGATAAATATCACTATAGGCTAAATATGAGTCAATGTTTTCTATGATTTCAATGCATTTGTTTTCAATAGGAACAACTCAATTAGGTTTCATTGGGGTGAACCTGAGAATTAATGTCATTTATTATTTTTTTCAACTTATTCTGCAAACACTGACTACACAGTTGCAATAATTGAAGGAAAAAAAAAGAAAGAAAAAAGAAAAAACTCCAAGCTGGCAGCACTGGCCACAGAAATATCTGTTCCTCAAAGAGTCCATGCATGTATCCATCCAGTCAGTGAACAAAATATATAACACTTGTAGTAAGTAGAGGGTGGTTTTTGAATGAGGATAATTTAGTTTCCTTAAAATCAGTGACAACCATAACTGTTTTATTACATACAATGCTATGTCTGAAAAAAAACAATTATTCTGTGAATTATGGGTGGCCAAACATAAAAATGGGGCCACTAGGCCTCTTTAAATCCCTAGGCATGGAAAGGGTTCAATGGCTTCTCTAACAAGTAGAAAACTAGATCCCACATTGGCCGTGAGAGGAATAAATGGCTACTAATGTTCACTTGAGTAGCAAAGTGGGGTTTGCAGGCCCCGCATGGCGTAAAGCACTCAGTCATCATCTGAAAGAAATTAACAAAAACCTCCCTGTGCGTGTGGAATGGTTCCTAAAACGCAAGAAAGGGACTTGGCAGGAAGACCAGACATCTGTTTTCTCTTGTACTGAATAGGTTCACCAACCAGCACACGGCTGCTATGGGCTTGGGAATACAAACTGCCTGAAGCACGGTAGAGCTCTGTGTGGAAGAGGGATTCAATTCCTGCTCATCTGACTGCCGATTTACTGAAAAAATGTGCAAGTTTACTACCAGTCAAATAGCACACGATGATCTGCTGACCCCCGGCAGGCCTTAAGAGGCACTGCTGAAAGTGGTACACAAGTCGCTCTATTAACAAATACCACCAATGTTAATTTGAGTTTTATGTCATTTTAGCTCATAATCTGAACTTTTCTTCTCATAGATTCTGAACCTTTTATTTTAAAAATGTACAAAATTGAAACAAATGCCAAGTGTAACACAAACAGTTATGGCCTTGAGAATTTGCAGAAAACCTTTCGATAAGTTTCATCAGGTACTTAATGGATAGAGCTCAATGAATATAATTTTTATATGTTCCATTCTTAATTCTCAATATCTGCCATTCTGGGAAGGAAATTTTTCTCTCACTTAACTGGATTCTTTGATCATTAACATAACAAATATTTAATATCTACCACATCCAAGTACAAAGCAAGGCAATGAAAATTAAACCATAAATAAGAAACAATCACTGTTTGTCCAGTGCTCTTAATTGGTAGTTTTGCAATTCAGTTTTGAATATGTGCAGAATCCTTTGTCAACCCAGGTAGACAATGTGTCAAACAATATAATCCCCCTTGCCCCCAGACTCCCCTAGTGGAATGCCTTTAATTCTTTTCTGATTACATAAGAAAGCAAGCCTTTAATTTATGGCAATGTAAATTTTAAACACCTTATAGTAGTATCATGATAAATTCACTAGAGGAAAGTGGATGGAGGCAGGTCCCTTATCACTCAACCATGGGAGTGAAGTTTAGCCAAATCTAAACTTCTTTTAAAAAGTGCTCCACAAAAAGTGTGTGTCAGATGTTCTTTACCGAAATAGCATAAAGGGGCTAAGTTAACTCCAGATAATCAAACCTATGGTTCTGTGGTAGAGAACAATGGACCCTCTAGCATTTAAAGTATCTTAGTAACTTTAATGATATAATACAAGAGAAATTAGGTCTAGGAAATTTAGTCACTCTACAGAGACCTGAAGAAATTCATAAGGTGCAGAATGTTGGCCCACTGCCAGTGTCTCTGAACTTGTGTACTGTTCCTTCCCTACAGATGCTGTAGGGAAGGATCATTTTTCCTAGCCAATTTACAGTATCAAGCCTCCTGAGGAGGTCTTTGAACAGTGCTCATTATCAACTCATGGGAAAGCTGGCACTCAAAATGCACTGTTGACATGACATATATGACTACCAATCTATATCCAGTCCAGTTTTGACTAAATGCATTATAAATACTTTTTCAAAAGAGCATATGTTTAATATACAATGCTGTTAAATAGCACAGGCGTTGAAAAGATGCCTAGGTATGTGCTCATGGAGCCACTCTAAAAAAGGCCTCTGAATTTGCAGGAGGTTGATAAAATAGGCCTCTTACTGTGTTTCAGCAGAAGACACAAAATAATGGGTGTCAAGCACTCCCATATTCAGAGTGAGAAACCAGACCACCTAAAGAGAGTCTGCATAGGAGCTGGCTGAGAACTGGTTTGGAAAGCTTGGCTGACCATCCAACCTCATGTCTGTCTCTGAGAGACTGGAGAGGCTGAAAATGAATATGGCTATGGAGAGAAACACAGATATGTTCTGAGTCTCATCATGAGGGCAATGTCCCTAATAACACCCAGTCAAGCAAGAGGGGCTTCAACAGACTACTCATGAAACTTGATCTGTGTCTTATGGAGCCTGGTGGGTAAAATGGATCAATGTCTGACTGAAACCTGAGGAATCTAAAAGGCAAGAAGCTGACTGAGGGGCCCTGCTAAGTGTGGTTGGAACGTAACTACTCTCTTACAGAGAGCTGGCAAAAACAGAGGTCAGACGTGGGCACACAAAGTACAGCTGGCCCAGGGTTGTGTTGGATCCTCCCAAGAGCATGTCTTGAAGGGCAAGGAGGTCCCAGCCGAAAGGGGCTGAAGAAAGACTCTTAAAATTATCAGGAGCCGAGGCTATCAGTCTGATAACATGTATTCCCTAGCTTCAAGAGACCACAAGGAAAAGATCAATTGGGGTGGTAGTGGTGGTGGTGAGATCTCTGAAAAACTCCCAAAGCATTCCACGAGGGTGAAATGAATCTGTCTGGTCAGAGAAATCAACACCAGATTACATCATTGTCAGGTCAAGAAGCTTTCCCATCCTTTACCTCTGCTCCAACCCTAGAGGGGATAAGGGACCCACTACCATCCACGTTCTTCTAATAAATTAATCAGGATACTATAAGGTTTTGAAATTTCACATTGCTGTATATTAAAACACATCCAGGGAGCTGATGGAAGAGTGGGAAAAAACACAACTCTGGGAAATAGGAAAGAACTAACCATATTCCCATTCCACTTTAGGCTTACTACCTGGAGCAGACCTTAGCTGGAGGAAGGGAGAAGCTTTACCATTATACGATTCTCAAAATTTTGTGAAATAAAGAGGACATTTAAATTATGTGTCGCACATTTAACATCAGTGATATGTTCTTGAAAATCAGACATTCAACATCAAAATGTTAACTAGAAGCCCATTTCCCATTATTTCAAATAGGAAAAAATTATGTTGAACATTAATTGCAACCTCAATCTTCTTAAAATGTAACTATATATTTTCCTACAATTTCCTAAAATATAACTACATTGTGTGTGTGTGTGTGTGTGTGTGTGTGTGTGTGTGTGTGTACACACAGGCAATAAATGGTTATGTTGAGATGTAAACTTTTAAGACATTACTTCCTGATTACCAATCAATGTCATTGTTAGTAGACAACTGCTTTGTAAACCGTGATTCCTTTTAGAACTAGCAACATCCAAGACATCCCTTTAGCTGACTCTCAGCAGTGTTTCAAAACCTCTACACATGATTTTACAAACTACATTCGGAATGCAACTTGAGCATTTCCTAAACAACATCTTGTTTAAAATATTGTATTGAGTTGGTTTAAATACATATAGAGACAACTGAAAAGATAATTATGTTCCATGAAATTTGTATATGAAAAATCAAGAGGCATTCTGTCAAAAATTAATCAGAAAGACCTGAAATGAGAGAAGCAACTGAAGGAACTTTTAAAATAATGACAGTGGTCGGAAAAGTCACGGGACCTGCCGTGAATTTTATTCACCAGAAGAGAAAGCAGGAGCGTCACATTGTGAGTTAAAATGGACAGAATAGCGGGAAAAATAGAGCTATTTTCTGATTGTGCCTTTAAAGTCCTACTTATAAAATGGATGGTTACCCATTCCTTAGAGGCAGATTAAACAGTTTATAAATCACTATACAACACAAGCATTGCATATTCACAATTAAATAATTTAAAGTCTCATAATCAGCATCTTTCAACAATGTTGCAGGGAATTGCTCTATATTATAGACAAATAATCTGAAAATCATGGTGCTTACTATTTATAGTTTCTGTTTAACTACTCTGGAGTTCGAGAAAATCTAAATAAAGTCCAACTCAATTCAAAGCTTTAAAAATATTACACGTCAAGGACTACTTTAGACAGGTGATACCTTTCATAAATTCCTAAAATCTTTATTCACGTTGCTTCTTTAAAGTCAAAGTAAATCTCTATCCTGGTAGCTGCATAATATGTCCTTCAGTATCCTTAAGTTCTTAGCAGGTAACTTATGTCTTTACCAGAGTCACTGAATTTCCATAAATCTTTCCTTATGGAAATCTGAATGACCCTCAGGGAATGATCACATGCTATTATTCAGAAGTAGCAGAGGATAGCACAAAATTCCTTTCCTCTGTACTTGAAGAAGCCAAATAAAATTATTTATCTTTTGAAAAGAATACATAAAATATCTAACTGCTGAGTTTCAGCCTGAAAGTATTTTCCACAGCAATTCCAGAACCACGAATGGAAAAAAAATGTACTTAATTATATAAATGTCTTAGTAAGTGCACTATAGGCACTAAGTATGATATAATCCAAGTTTACATTTAGGCAATAAAGACTAGGGCATATATATCACTTCAAAAACATCCATCATCTAAAATGCTAAAAGTTCATCAGAAACAAGTCTTGAATAAAGCTACTGTAGAACTACAAAAGAGGAGATTTACATCTCATAAATAACCAATGTCTAAAAATGTCTAACTTCTATAGAGATTTAAAATGACAACTACAGCTTACACTGCTTTAGAATTACGATTGAGGTGGAGGCATGGGACAAGTGTCCAGAAATAACCGTGGCTAGCTGGGATGGAGGGGAGGAGTGTGAATAGTGATAGGAAAAGCAATGTATCAGGCTTCAGAGCCAAGGCCTGGGACAAGAGATGGTCACTGGCTCTCAACTCACCTTTGCCATCTGAGCTTGAACCCCACTAGCCTTCAGGGCAGACACAGCTTTCTGAGCGGCTGCAGGACTGTCAAAGTCGACGAAACCATAACCTGAAATGCCAAACACACTTAGTTTTTAAGCCATTATTTTATGATTATGTAAAGAGGAAAAGGATGACTCCGTTTGGTTTGTGACGCAGGCCACAAAAAATGAAAACCCTGATGACTGACAGGTCTCAAGCTTTAACAGCCACAATGCAGCACATTCCTCAGGCTGTCCTTTCCTGTTGTCTGTCATGGGCTAGAAAAGTTACCCTTCAAAGTAAAAACAAAACAGACAAACAAACAACCGCCCTCGCCCCCGCCCCCTCAAAAGCCCCAGCTTTTCTCTTTTCCAGGTCTCAGGTATCCTGTACTTACTGAAAAAAATGACATCTAAGTTACCAACTAAGGTTAAAAAAGAAAAATCGATGTCAGAGAAAGAGCATTTTTAATGATTTGGAAAGAGAGATGGAGCCACTCTATAGAGCTTACAAAGGACAGAAACAAAAATTACATTTATTTTGTAGACCTAAACTTCATTTTACAAATAAATTACGTACGACCATTAGATACCCAAAATATAATCTAAATTTTACTAGGTGAAAATATCATTACTTATTTACCTAAAATACAGCTCATCATGATCTCCCTTCAAAATAAAGGGGGGAAAAATGTCTCCAGATACCCAAAATAGCTGTTTCCGTGGTTCATGTCCTAAAGTCTAAAAACAAAATATAACAAAACAAACAAATAATCAAATAACCTCCTAGAAAAGGCCCTGGTTCAAAGCTTATTTATCCACAGCTTTGCAAACAGTTTTAACAAGCTGGTCAGCTATTTTCCTTGGCCACAGCAAATCAAAAGCAGGAAATTAGGGGTAAAAAAGGGGTCGGGTTGAGGGTAGGGCTGCTACAAAATAAGCATATGGGTGGTATCTAGCAGTGAAAACTAATAACAAGCAATAAAAAAGTAAAATTATACAAAGAACAGGGCATATGCAGCATATGAGCAACAGCCCCTGAATCAACTGATCCCATGAGCATCATTGTATTAAAATAGTCGATCAGTGATTTTTTTCACTGTGATAACTCTTAAGTTCTTAAGAAAAGGTTAAATTATATTTAGCACACTGTTTAAAAGATCAGAGTATCAGGCAAAAATACCAACAGAGATTTTCTTGGAACTCAAACCTATTATTAAATTAACTTTAAATGAATAAGAATATTTCAGAAAAGAAAAGCATAGTTTGGAGGCTGCATAGAAGAAGGGCTAGCCCCATCATTTATTATAAATATTATAAAGATAGTGTAATTGAGAGTGTAAGGTACTCATGTCAAAACAGACCAAATAGAAAGCTTGAAACAGTCCACAAGTAAGTTTGCAGTATTAGTATCAAAAATATCGCCTGGTAACAAAATAAGTTGTAATGAAATGGAGTAGACTATTACAGAAATAAATGTTTTAGGAGAGATGAACGTTAAAGCTGAAACAAGAAGCAGCTTCCTTCTATTACTTGAAATTGGACTGAAATAAGGCTTAATTTGATTTAGACAGTGGAGAAATAGCCAGGTTGGAAAGAAAAAGAGAGGCCAACCCAGGTAAAAGATGAAAATGTTATTTAACTGCCCAGTTTGAAATTAGGTTAAATATATTTTTGGGTGTTTTTTAAGAAATCTGCTGTTAGTGCAACCCTCGTATGGAGACACACACAAGCGCACACACTCTCTCTCACTCATACACATTTTATTACCAAACACAATTTTAGCAGGTTATAAATGAACAGTCTACTACACTAAAATGATATAACCCCTGCTGATGGATATTTAAGCACCCTCTCCCCATTTTGCTGTTGTCAATAAATTACAATAAACAGATCTCAATGTTGATGCTATTGTAGTTGAAGTTATCCTCTCAGGCACTATTAGCATTGTTTATCTATTACTTTCTCATTAAGAAAAATCCATAATGGTTGCATTTTGGTTAACTGTTCGCATCTTCTTTTGGCCTTTTCTACCCAGATTCCAACTGTTTCATAAATATCTGCTGAAAACAAATATGTAATAGGTAAGCATGCAACCTTGTGCTCTTTTATTTTCTCTACTATATTACTATCGAGTAAACATAATATATAAATTTGACTTACATAGGTTCTATGGGTTGCATTATATCAATATGCATATAGATATTTTTGAAGGCGGGACTCATTAAACAGCACAGCGCCCTCTCTCTGGATCCCCAGGATTCTTCTCAGGTGGGAATAGCTCTGTTTTCTATTTTTGGCTTGGGCCACTAGGAAACACAGGACCATTTCTGCAATAATCTTAAGTTTCCTGTATTTACTCTATTTTCCCTTTGGTCTGATTTATTTTCGTCTACTTTTATTGGTGTGTGCATATGTGTTCTGGTGTGATATGCACTCTGTAAGAATTAATAATCAATCAGCATCACAATCAATCCTTTGTAAGCTTTTTGGGGGGTCTGGAACTGCCACATATACATACAGTAGTCCCCTCTTATCCACAATTTTGCTTTCCTCAGTTTCCATTACCCACAGTCGACCGTGATCCAAAAACACTAAATGTAAAATTCAAGAAAGAAAAAATTCATAAGTTTTAAATGGAGAGTTGTTCTGAGTAGCGTGAAGAAATCTCACACTGTCCTGCTCCATCCTGCTTGGACGTGAATCATCCCTTTGTCCAGTGTATACATGCTGTGTACACCTGCCTGTCACATAGAGTAACTGTCTCAGTTATTAGACTGGTTATGAGAGAGACAGGAAGACCACATTCACATAACTTTTATTACAGTATATTGTTATAAATGTTCTATATTAGTATTAGTTATTTTTACTCTTTTACTGTGCCTAATTTATAAATTAAACTTTATCAGAGGTATGTGTGTACAGGAACATTATAGTACGTATAGGGTTCAGTACTATCAGTTTCAGGCATCCACTAAGGGTCTTGAAAAATAACTCTATGAATAAGGGGCAACTACTGTACCAATGTCAAAAACAATTAAATACCGCTTGTTGGCTAAAAACTGACAACAACTGAAATGTAGAGCAACTTAATCATGAATTTTTAATTTTTAAATTTAATGACTGAGGTACATGTTATTCAGAGAAACGTTTATTTCGGCTTAATGTTTTCTCTTGGATAGAGGCTCCAAAATATGTTTTGTGACAAAAATGATCTGTGCCCTCTAAGGTCTCTAATTTCCAGGTATAAAATTCTTTGATCCGTTCAATCTTAAAAAATTAGTATTCAATACAAGCTGTCTTCATTTATAATAATGCGCAATAATTTCTTACGCATTATCTATATTCATCCATCCATCCATCTACCTACCATCTTAAGTTATCTAACATGTCAACTGTCTTCATTATGAGCTACATGTTGTGTTATTTCTTTTCCTTTGTCCTTCTGAGGAGCTCTCATTCTCGCTTCTAGGATTTTATAAACTCAGCCCTGCTGTAATTATTCTCTCTCCTCACTCACCTACCTATCCACCAGAAACCTGTCCCCATTTGTTCATGAGAGGCCTGTGTGAGACAAAGAGCCCTGCCTGGTTTCTGTCATTGCCCACAGGCACAAGGCAGCATCTCCGAGGGTAAGTTTTAATACATGTTGTATTGAAAATTAGTTCTGAATTATTCCCACCCTTATTTCAAAGTCTCACAAATCTCTCCCCTTACTTTCAGATTCTTTCCAACTGTTATGGGTTTGTATTACGATATGTATTAGGTTGAACATTAGTATTTTTTTTTTTTTTTACTCATACCTTTTCTAGATCATGTCGAGCACTAGGGGCATTCTGGTTTCCAGAGACCAGGTTCTCACTGGAGAAGAGTGTACAACAGTAGTTTTCAGTGTGGGGGTGTGGTGACTTCAACCAGGGGGACCTCTGGGTCCTCTCCCTCACTCACGGAGGGCAGCTCTGCTTTAGAACACATTTATCTGCCTTATAAGCTTTTTTTTTTCCCCCAGGAGAGGCGGAAAGGTGGGGTAAGGCCATCAAAGGCTACAGAACCACTTGTCTACTGTGATTTTTCTCTTGGGTTGAAACTAATTTTTGAGATCAGCTTCCTGTTTTACCTGCAAAAGTCCATTTTTCTTTATAAAACCAAAAGATTTTTTTCTGCGTCCCTGTTCTCCCAAATCATTTACAATTATGTTAAATAAGACTAATCTTGGCAACTAAGTGTAAACATTTCAGTCTACAAATTAACTCTCTTTAATTTGTTTAAAATTTTTATTGAGTACCACTCTACACAAAGCAGCTCTAATTCACTGTCCCAAGGCAAAACTGCCTTAATAGGCCATGTTGATTAAACATGGGCTTAAACATTTGCGACAATAGCTCCTTTAAATTTAGGAGCTTAGAAGAAGAGACAGAAATACAATGAACCTCTTCAAGTCTAGATTAAAAGGAAATGGCTGGCTCCTAGGTGAAGCCCTACTACAGAGTTCATTTACGTTCTTGCCTTTTTCAGATTGTGCTAAGCCACAGCCGTCACCACTACTTGAAAAACTGGGGTCTAATTAACAAGGAGATTTGCCTTCTCTGCCTATTCCTGTCAACCTTATTTCAATTCATGGGGTCAGTAGTTAGACTCAAAGTCAGCTGACTCCATTCTTCCCCTTTCCTAGAAATCACATGCCTATTGTTTAGATGCTGGATCATTAAAAGTCAGAGGCGGGGAGCATCAGTGCTGCCTACTGTAGACGCCTCCTCTTCCAGCTCATGGAGTTGGATGAGCTCATCCTAATTACACGGAAAACTGAAGGTCAGTGCATCAAATTAATGCAGCAGCATATTTTCAAAGGGGCGTATGACCTCCCCTCCCTATACAATTTGGTCAGTGAAAATGGTTCTTTCCTCCCTGCTGCCAATATTGTCAACAGGCATTCAGGAGAGAACAATTGGGAGTATTGAAACATGTAATTAAGTACTGCTTAAAACTACTCTATTCTAATTAATAGAGCCAATTTGCACAATATGTAATCTTTTCAGTTCTTTAGTACAGTCCAGTGGTCTTCAGTAAGCAGCTCTAATCTCCTCAGGCTCACGAAAGAAAAGCTGTTTTCTAACTCTACTCCCCTTTTAAGAGCAGGGGCTAAATGCCAACCAGTATTTTGCATGTTAACTCCACTGGCGTCAAATCTGGGATTCTGGCAAACTGCTAACTGCTGTTGGGTTTCCAGCCAAAACTCGACCAGGGACGAACGTAAGCAATATGCTGACATTATGCAAGACAGAAACTGGGTGACACATAAGATTTGGCTTTTAATAAAATAGAGGTAGTTTTGAAACCAGAGATCATGTTTAAAATTCCAGCATTTTTCTAAAGCTACAATTTAGCAAATTGTTAGCCAAGGAAACATACCTTTGCATTTGTTCGTTGTCTTATCCAAAATTGCCTTTGTGGAGACTATTTTCCCGTATCTAAAAGACAAAAAAAAAAAAAAAGTTATAATCAAGGAACCTTTATTAATAAGTCCAGAGAACACAAATACTTTTCAAACATCTGCGAACTTTAAAGCACAAAACGTTCTTTAGTAGAGTACAGGAAATGAGAATTCTAAACTCAAAACTAAACTAAAAAAAGGGAATGGTTAGGCGTGCCATTGGAATCTTTGGATTAGTTTGATGTGTAGCTTTGAGAAATTAGGTACTTACCTGACAATCTTGGGACCAAAAAAAAAAGAAAAGAAAAGAAAAGAAAAGAAATGTGAGCTCTATAAAAAAATAGGTTTTTTTTCCCCCCTAATAACATGATATCTGTGGTCAAATATAAAGCCTAAGGCAAGGTTACAGAATTATTAAAGTATTGTGATCCACACAGCCTTTAAAACTAATGAGGGGAAAGCTCTCTGCTTTATTTCTATTCATTTTGGTTTTGCAGACAGCACTGCATGACTTTAGAGCATCACAGAAGGTGTGTGTGTGTGTGTACACATGTTTAACACATTTGATGGTATATTTAAAACAGGTCTTTTTAAACCTAAAATCTGAATAACTGTTTACAAACATCTTTACTATGCTTCTTTTAACTCAGAGATAAGTTATACAGTATACACACTAACATGTGTGTAAGAAATGGGCAATCAAGAAGAGAAAACAATGAACCAGAGATTAGGCATTGATTTATGAGGACTTGTATGAGAAACGTGTTCAAATCCCTTAACGTACAATAGAAGTTGGGGCTGGGGGAGGGAGAGGAAAAACTTAAAGCATTAAAATTTAGTACACTGCTACTGAAAATGAAACGGCAGTATAAACATATGTACTAATTTTACACCCTTTCATAGCGACCCCACCACAATGTATAGCACTGCTATTTGTGTTTGTCTTCTTAAAACGGAGGGGAAAAAAAGCTTTGAAAAATAATGTGTAAACATTATTGGGACTTTGGGAAATACACATAATTTACATATCTGAGACTCGTTTCCTCATCTATACAGGGTACATTCCAAAATTTTACTTTCCTATGTATTTGCTTTAAAAAGTTCACGTTTTCTCTAATATTGGTTTCTCATGAATGATTCTGAAGACTATAAGGCGTCTTAAAAGTTTTAGGAAACAGAAGTATCTGTAAAGCATTTTAAACCACTTTAAATACTATAGGTTTCTATTTTATGCATTGAACAAGCTGAAATATATTTATCAAGAAGAAACAAATGGCTTGAGCTACCCGCCTCCCTCAGTTAAATTTCACTGTGTAATCATGTAATCAAATGATTACTAACTAGGCATGAAAGTAGAGATAATTTAAGGTTCAAATGACAGTTACATCCAACAGGCATAATGTTGCACAAACACCTTTAAATCCCTATAGAGATTCTGAATATTTATAACAACATTAACACAGGTCACTAAGCTTACAAAAAAATAATTTAAAAAATCTGCAAACCAGAAAAAATATGATTCAAAGACCACCTTTTAGCAACCATTTATCTACCTAGGTTATTTACATGCCTGATATTTATCAGGGCTCTATCATTAGCAGAAGTTTTATCTGAACTGCTCTGGGATTGCATCTTTGTCTCATACCTTTCCAAAAGTAGGGAAGAAAGTTGGTATGACTCCAATTTAACATAAGGGGGTTGAGAGTAACAGAGATTAAGAGACTTTGCTTGAGGTAGCAGAGTTCAGGGTCTTTTGTAAACCAAACAGAAGAAAGGAAATTTAGAGAAGGGCAGGCGCTAGCCTGCTACCCTACTGGTTCTCTCTCCACATTAATGATGGGAAAGATAAAGACACAGAGAAAGTGGGAAGTGGGAAAAGAGAAAAGGCCCTTGGTAGCACGGATACTTGATCCATGCCACACTCCCTTCTGGTTTGGGTTCTCTTTGATCTCTTTACTGCATTTGACATTACTCCTCACTTCCTGTACCTCTCTGCCTCTGCTCCGGCTCCCAGGATCCCATTCCACTTTCTGGGCTTTTTTTCAGTGGTTCTTTACCCATTTGGCTTCCTCTTCTCCTTAACTAAGTACTTTCACCACGTTTACTATGTGGTCCTCAACACTTCCTATTCCTAGGGAATTATCCACTGACATGGTTTTAATTAATGCCATTTCTCTGATTATGCCCATTTTTCTCTCCTTCCTGGGTTGTTTTTATTTTTAATCCCATCAAAGTTTTAGTTTTTTGTTTGTTTTTTGGTTTCCTCTTTTTTTATCTTATACATCCTAGTATCTTATTAAGATTCTTAAATATCACTTCATGCCCACTATTTTCTACATCTCATCCCCAAAGAAGCCCAAAAACATCTTTCCCAATCTCCCCTTCATGTCTCTTCATTTGACAGAACTGCCACACTCACAATCTTTTACCAGATGTGAAGTCCTTGAGATATTATCAACTCAGCCATTCCTGAACCCAGTCAGTCAATAACGCTCCTGAGTTTCGTCTCTGACATGTTGCTAATAGTCATTCCTTCTTTTCATTATGCCTAGACCTGTGCAAAAAGCATATATATCATAGTTCTCCTTGCCCACAGCCTCTGCTCCTTCCAATCCTGTCTGCTGCATTCATTACATTAAACATCACCCCTCCATTACCCCATTCTACCCATGCTTGATTGAATTTGAAGAACCTGTTCAAACATTGTTTTTCCATGAAAGCTTCACTAATATCCTCAGCCACTGAGGTGACCATTTTATAAGAAACCAGAAAGGGGATTACATTTACTCAGTTCCATGATGCCTAAAAACCCCAAAACTCAAAAACAAATTGTTTAAGTTCTCACTGAAATTTATCTATGAAATAATTTTGAGAAACATTTCCTTTACACATTGAGTATGAAAGGAGAGAAACAAAATGGAAGACTTCTTCTATTAAGATAGTGGAATAGATTTATTTTTCAAGTTGTTTTCTTTGTTTTAAACACAAGAAATAAACATGTAGTTCATGGTTGAAAGAGGGATAAATAGGGCAGGATGGGGTGGAGTATGGGAAAAGAGATATTACTGAAATTTATCAGTTTTACTTTCTATCGTGGTTTTTATCATGATTTGTGGGTTAAAACTGAAAGACCATGACTTCCTAGAAAGTGAGAAAACAGTTTTCACTCTGTGAAACAACTGCATACTAGCTTCCTTGCAATCTAGTGGATCAAGAAGATGCTTACCTGTGTTTACCATGGGCTGTTGAAAGGTTTTCCTCTCCTAAAATATCTGCTTTTGGGGGCTGTCCACTCAGTTAAACAACTCACAGTACAAAAGGCTCTCATTAAAATATAGACCCCTGAACTGGAAGATGTTAACACTTTAAATCACTCAGGCCCTGGCTAAGTTAGCTTCTCAGTGAGTAATGCAGTCACTGTTGTGGGAATGGAGTGCAGAACAAGTAGTTTTGATGACATGAGAAAGGGCTCTAAAACATGGAAAAGAGCTATCTATCAAATGGCATCTCAGAGAACAGAAAAGGAGCAGCAGGTCTCAGAGCAGTCACCATTTCCCTCTACCTTTTACCTGCAGTATAATGAGGGGCAGTGGATGTGAGGGGAGGAGACACCATTACAGGTGATTAACACTTAGTCTAAATGTACTGTCAATCATCAGTGCCCATGAGAACAACAGATATCTGGGTAAAAACTCATGAAGCAACCAGATTTTCACCTCTCCTTGTTCCTATTTATACCTTAACTTGTTTTTTTTAAAAAAAAAGAAATCGAGTAAAAGGGACATACAATGTCTTGGGAGAAACAGGCCACCTGACTGGCAAATGCACTCTAAGAACACTAAGGAGAGGCATGTCCAGGAAAGCAAACTACAGAATTTTATGGGGAAAATGTGAATATAAAGATTCTTTGGGTTTTATCGGGCTTCAAAGTAACAAGGCTCAGACCACAGCCTTGACTACTCAGAATATAATATTCTTTGCTAAGAGAAGATAATCCACTCCAGAGGAAGCTCTGACAGTAAAAGGATAAAGAGGACTAAGAGACGTGACTACAGAATAATTAGAATTTCAAAAGGAGAGGATAACAAGTAAAAACTCACATTTAAACCTATTGGTCCGAGTGAACCTGGCTGATAAAATCTTTTGCTTAGAATCTACCAAAATTTCTTTTGTTTGCACCACAGCTTTAGTCATTTCTCCATTTCCATTTATAGCTCTTCTTTCATCTACTGGAATATAAAATCTAAATATATTTTACTTTGCACTTAGTAAATAAAGCTTAATTTTCTCCTCTGCCCCCAATACTTAGTTCCTTCTAAATTCTACATTTTGTTAATTAACCTTAATTATAAAAGCAGTGCTTACTTATTATAATTAGAAAACACAGAAAAGTAGGTTGACATATTAAAATCACCTGAAGTCCTGGGTATGAATTCTACTACATATTGGTGCATATCCTTACAGACTTTGTCCAGTGTGAGTGTACATCTGTGTGCACACACACATGCACACATGCACAGACAGACACACATTTCTCTACTAGGGAACTTGCAGTTTTTGAACATTCCCAGTTATAGGCCAAGGCTCTGAAGAATAGTGTCTACTCTACTCACCACCAACAGATGGCGGTAATGGTTGATAAGTGGTTTTAATATTTGTCATTCCAGTTGTAAATTTGTTAAAGGCACCATGGAGTCATCTGCAGTGTTTGTGTTTGGGAATACTTTATGGACATTATTAAACCTGAAAAAGCAATGAGCGTGTGGAAAATAACGAGAAGTGTACACATAACGTAAACAACAAAAGATTTTAAGTTTGAAAGAGGGTAGGATGTTGCACACACATGTAGGATGATTGTTTTTAACAGCTGAACTGCTTCTGGACAAGAGAGACTCATGCATCCATCCTGTGAGAGATGCTGTGCCCGTGCAAATGACATCAGCAAGAAGGAGGGAACAGGGGACTAAAATGAGAAAAATAAAACTTCTGAGTATGTGGCTATATTATTAACATCAACACTGGAAAGCCTCAGTGACTTAATGCGAAGGAATAATAAAAGTAACAGCTTATATTTATACAGTTTTTATTTTATGTCACGCACTGTTCTAAGTGACTTAAGGTCATTTACCTAAATCTTCACGACAACCTTTTGAGCAGATAAAGTATTACTGCCACTTTGCAGATGTGAAACTGAGGAGCAGAGTGATGGGACCTATTAAAAGTTGCACAGCTAATAAGTAGCAAAGATGGGAGGCAGGAAGTTTGCTTTGGCCAACCATTGTTGACAGCTGCAGAAACTTTGGTCACAAAACAGATTGTTCCAACAGTTCAAAGCAATTCCCATCTTGAATCTGCACAGCTCCAAACCAGTGAGCAGATGAGGGCAGACTCCATAATTGTTACAGTCTCTAAGGCAGATGCTGATACCATCCAGAAAGGAGTTCCCTGACTTTCTGGATAGACGACATTGCTCTATATGGAATAAGAAACGCATCAACAGAACACATATACAGTTATCAGTGAGGAGGAGGCATGACTGGTTTTAAAGCTAAAAAAGAGCAACCCATGTATCTACTTGCTGAGAATGCATTTGGACCCTACAAGCCAAAACCTCTCATTATTTTAGAATTGTTAGGGGAAAGGAAAAAAATACATACATATATGCCTACACGAAGATGATACTGTACATGTAATTTTCTAACTTGCTTTTTTCTGCTGCTTTATTATTTCAGTGGCTTCCCAGAAAAAGGGGATTTTCTAAAGTTTGCTTTAGCTCTTCTAACAGTGGCTAAATAGGGGAAGGAAAGAAAGTATAAATTGCATACATTTGCTTTGCTAACAGAAGAGTTTGGTGGAGAATGAGGACACAAATAAAAAAGTAGGAGTCATTTATCCTTGTTATTCTGAATCCTCACTATCTTGAATAATTCAGCTGGTTATATTACTTTATTTACTTGGTAAAGGAAGTGGTAAGCATTATCTACAAAACATGTGAACTTTACAATGAAGCAATCGATATCAAACAGATTTTGTAAGGCTTTATCTTTTTGGCCCCAAAGATTTTCAATGTTTTTATACGACCAAATATGAAAAGTAGAGAAAGACATTTCCCGCTTTCATTCCAGTTTTTTGGCTTAACTCTCACATTGGATAATCGCCCCTTTCCACTCGTGTTGTATAGCTGGGCGTGCCTTTGTGAATAAACGATTCCCAGTGTGTGAGAACAGGAAGTGGCATCTTATGCAGCTGGAACTGGAGCCAGGGTTTGAAGGAGAATGTCTGGCAGGAAGAGCTGCTACAGCACTAAAGGTCAGAAACAAGCCTGGTGCTGAGGGTGAATGAAACACAGGAAAGACAAGTAGTCAAGAAAAAGATCAGACTGAGAAATCAACCTGCAATATTTATAGCAAATCTACAGTATGCCCTTCACCATATAAGGCCTATGAAAAAAACATATAAGATGCCATTCCTACCATCGGGGGGCAGAGGGCAATCTTTTGGAGATGTAAGGAATTTTTAATATTAAAAAATAACTAAGAATACTGTGATCTTGTATGGTAAATGCTAAATAAAGGGGAGTATAAGCTTAAGATGAAAGTCAAGTTCAGTGAGAAAGACTCTGGGGAAAGCAGGAATTCAGGTGGGCTGTGGAGGGCAATAAACAGAAGAATCTGTCTCATGCAACCTATGTGGGAGGAGTAGTGGAAGCCGAGCCTGAAAAGGTCTTATGGCGCCACGGGTTCCAGGAAAAGGAGTCAGGGAACAGAATGTGGTGGAGGTTTTGCAACTGCAGAATGGTATGATGAAAGCAAGATTCTAGTAAGATTAATGAAAATCTTATGGCTACGATTAGCAGAGAGAAATGTCACATTTTATGTTATTGTAATTTTTTTTTTTTATCTTTGTGTTCAAGTAATAACACTCCAGTTCAAGAAATTAAAATGGAGGGATGAGAAGAGATAGGACACACATGGAACAATTCTAAAGAATAGGAAAGTTTTAAGACAGAGTGCTTCTTTGAACTAGCCTTAAATGCTTAACTTGACATCTGAGAAGAATCACCCATGGTATCTGTGCTTTGGAAAGCCAGTGGCTTCTCTGTAAATGCAAAGAGGATGGAGAAAAGGAACCACCACGATTCACTTTTCTGAACTGTCCTGGAAAGGGACGGTGAGTTTCAGCCTCAGTCACAGACACACAGCTTGCAAATTAGAGATGATTTAGCATAAACTCGGAACATCCTCAAGTGGTCTCATTCTCGTCTAGACTCGTCTTATAAAATAAATTACAGAAGTTTTGGGCCAAAGTATCACATTTTTCAAGAGAAAATATAGATCTACATATCTGATTTTTACAACATTAAAATTTTAAGATAAACACATCCTTTCAGAATACAAATAAAAGTGGTAATTTGCACCCAAATTTTGGGATTAATAACCTCTTCTGACTAAATTTACAACCATTCCTGTTAATCTGCCTTTTCAATAGTTCTGGGTGGCATGGCTAATCTATTATACATGCTGCATAAAAGTAGCAATTGATGCTGTTTACTGCATGTATGGCTTGAACTAAATAATTCATATAGAATGAACATTAAAACTGCCCCATCAGAAATGGCTAAGATGCATTTTTTTTTACCACATTCTATGAAAAACATATATCTCTCTTCTAAATAAAAAGCACTCTGCAAAGCGTTTGATTTATTACATAGATGTGCTATTACAGTTTAGTATCGTGTCTATTATGGTCTGCAATCAAGGTAAAGTAGCTTTACACTATTTTATGGTCTTTTAAGAGCACGTCGCGCAAAGGGTCATTTACATTATCTTGTGACACTTTTTTTTGCCACAAGTCACTGTACTGCAGCACTTATGGATGCAGTCACAGATGGCCAGACTCAAATTAGTGCTCCCAAGTACTAATATGTGAGAAAGAAAATAACACACGCTGAAAATGGAACCCAGAATTTTGCAAGTAAAATGTAAGATTATCTATCATAAAAATGAATCCCTAAAAGTCTCAAATATTGATTAATGTCTAACTTTTAAAATAAAGGCAATTTGATTATAGAAACTGGTCTTTCATTTCTGAATTGAATTTATGAAGTGACAATGATTGAGCATTCCTTAAATTTCCTTTCTCTTCCACCAAAATCTGTAATTATTTTCTTTGCTTTAGTAATCTCACCTTCATGTTTATGTAGTACTTTATCATAATGAAGACAATATTATGTTGAAAAGAAGATAGAGTTGCAACCAGAGAGACCTATCCTCAAGTGCTCTTTTGGCTAATAACAAGCTCTATGACTATGGCATACCTGTCTGGTCTTAGTAATCCATTCTGTAAAGCTGCATGACACCTACCTTCACAGGACTATACTTAAAAGGGGCTAGCACAGTGCTTCACACATAACAGATATTCAATAACTATTAAATTTATTCTTTCTTCCCACCGTCCTCCAAATAAGGGCACTTTTAATTCTTTTCACGTGAGAGCACTAAACTAGACTACCTTTTTATCTTAATATGGAGTGTTGCCAGTGTTAAGAAAAGGCAGACCTACTACCATTTTTATGGTTACTTTTCAGCACAGTTCTTTGTTTACTGTAACTATTCAATATATACTGGTTGAATGAAACATAATCATGTAATATGAATTTTTCCCCCTTAAAGTACTTGGTGTGGAAACTTAAGGGACATTGGCAGTTAATAGGGAGAGGAAAATACTACATTTTGCCTTGAAAAACAGATATGACCATGTACTTTATCCCAATTTAACGTATAAAAACACATGAAGGAACCAAGGTAGTTTAACAGTTTAACAGAGTTAAAAACTAGTACTAAAAAGAAAACTGTAAAATGTTGGTGGGTGGAACCCCAAAAAGCCTAGGAGTTTTTGTTCCTAGATTGTTTTTTTTTTTGAGTATCTCTAAATTTGTTTGCTCCTTTTAAAAGAAATCAAAACTGGAAATCTCTCTCTCTCACACACACACCCCCCCCTACCAAAGAACCGTGGCAGTCTACAGAAACTGAATGCATTAAATTCCAACATTGAAAACCATAAATGACTGCTTCATTCAAAACAAGAATAGCGTGACAGAGAGTAAAAGCAAGCATGTTCTTTGAAGCAAAACAGTTATTTGAACTATTAAAACAGAGTGTGCAAATTACCTAGAAATTTCTCTTGATTCTGACACAAACTTAAAAGGCAGAAGTCAAGCTGGACATTTCCTAGGGACACTAATGCTGGCTTTGATCCAAAACATGGCACCAGTGTATTGATTTCCAAAGGCAGTCAGTCCATCCTTTGCTAAAGTAATAAATCCTGACTGCCCCACGACCTTGAAGAGACAGTCTGAAGAACAGACTGGAAAGGAAAATAACATCTATTTTACTCACTTCGGCGCTAAGAAATCTGGGGATATAATATAAATGCATTACTAGTAAAAAAACACACTCGGACTGTCTAAGCCAGGGAATGCTAGTGCAGCCTGCCAGCACAGTTGATGTTTCTGAATTTAGATATTTTGTACAAGGGTCACCTATGACAATGGCCATGGCTCTAAGAATGATCTGATGAAAATGGATAAATAGGGCTCCCACATTGGTTTCCTACTGGCTTGCCTCTGTATAAAGATGTCTATATTAACACTGCAGGTATAGATAAACCATTGTTCCAAAAGCAGACTAGTGCGCCTCTGAAATTTTACAATCTTGACACCTAATAAAATCAGAGAGGAATTATCTTTATGTGAGAGAACCAAATGTTTCAAGTTACTTTAGTATTAGTTCCACAAAATTACCATATCCCAAATAAAGGTAATATGCCTCACTCTCCAGATAGCCTGAATTCACTGCATTTTCCAGAAGACATTCTGAATCTTCTTTGCAAATAAGGGGGCTGTGAAGGGAGATAGGGGCTGAAAGTATTTCTTATTTATATGAGAAGATTCGGGCTAAATAAAAATCATTATTTGCTTACAGATTAGATGAGGATATCTGGGAAGGGGAAATTTGGTTTGGATGAGTGAGTAACTGGTTAAATAAGTGATTGAGCTAAAATCTGTCAGTCAATGTGCTCACAGCATGGAGGAAAGCCTCTAGGGATACACCACGAGGCTCTGTTCTTGGCAGGCACTTTTTCAATATCTAAACAATGACATATATCAGGTAACTGATAGCACACTTATTAAAAATATAAATGTCCAAAAGCTGGGTGGTAATGGTGAATGTAAGATGTCAGAATTAATACTCCGAAATTATTTCAACAAGCTAGATGTATACTTGGCTAAAGCCAACACTATAATAGGGAAAACTAAGTCTTACATGTATGTTCTGGGTTGGGGGGTGGGAGTGAGGGGGAGATCAATTGTACAGATTTAGGGAAAGCCTCGGCTTATTTACATGAAAAAACCTGGGTACTTTGATTAAGAACAAGTCCAAGTTCTCTGGGAAAAAAAAAACCCAAAAACGCAAAAAAACAAACAAAAACAAAAACAAACAAACAAACAGACTCAGGCTACACTGAGAAAAATAAATGACCTGGATCATAGAAAGAAATTATGTTCTTAGGCCTCTTTGTTCAACAATCTCCAACACCCACCATTATGGGTTGAATTGTGTTCCCCCAAAAGATATATCAAATTCTAAGTAACAGTGCCTATAAATGCAATCTTATAAAATAGGTCCTTGCAGATACAGTCAAATTAAGATGAGGTCATTAAAGTAGGCCCTGATCCAATGGAGACACATGCCTTTATAAGACAAATGTGGACACAGGTATAGACATACCGGGAGAATGCCGTGTGATGAGCGAGGCAGAGGGTTTCGGCTGCAAAACAGAACACCAAGGATTGCTGGCAAACCACCAGAAGCTTGGGAAGAAGTGAAGGAGGATTCTCTCCTACATTTCAGAGGGAGCATGGCTTTGCTGACATCTTAATTTGGACTTCTAACCAGAACCGTGAGACAGTAATTTCCGTTGTTTTACACCACCCAGCTTTTGGCACTCTGCTACAGCAACCCTCGGAAACTCACAGAGCTCCAGCTTGCCTATATATTCCTATACAAGTCCCCTTACCTGTCGCCCTGCTCCATCTTAATTTCCTGACCTTAAAGATGTTACTTCATCTGGGAAATTCAGTGTTATTCTGCAAGACTCAATTTAATGGTGCTCTCCAAGAGTAAGCCTTTTCTGACCTTCCCTGGCAGAGCTAAGCACTGCCTCTGCACTACGTCTATGGCAGCAAGTCCCCACAGAATCTTGGCGCAACACTCAGCACTCTGCTGCATTATCTACATGTCTGCGTCCCCATTATATGTGTGCCCTTGAACTTTGTATATCAGGTCCCAGCACAGTGCCTGACGAATAATAAAACTGTCAAAATTCAGAAGAAAAGGAATAGAAGAGTAAATAAATGAATAACAGTAGCTGCTTTCATTGTGCTGTCTACACTACACATTTGCTCTAAACACTTCTTTTTAGCTAGTATGAACTCTTTCAGAAGAGAGTAAGTACCATAGACAAAAGTCTAGAAATCATATCCTACGTGGAAGGAAAAGTTGCTTGTAGAGTTGGCCACCCTGGCAGTGTTCAAGTAGAGCTAGGTGACCACCTGGGTCTAGGTCATTTATGATGCTGCAAAGAAGTGTCTCACAAAACTAACTTAAGAAGACATGATCACAGTCCGTCAGTGGTAAACAGAAAAAAAAGTGCAACGAATTTTTCAAAAAATAAATTTATTCTAAGATTATGTACTCCTCACATTTTTGCTATTAAAATGGACTTTTTATGAAATAGTGATGAAAGATGGTGGTTGTTTCAGTGTATGTCTCTTTTGACCAGATAAAATTTGGATTCTAGACTGGATCTCTAATCTTAATTAGTTCTGTTTAATGTGCTGGTCCTTAAAATCCAAAAATTTTGGAAGCACTAAACTATGGTGGGTTGGTGGGCAGGAGGTTGAACCCCTGCCTTGAAAAGGGAACTGGACTGGATAATCAATAAGACTAACATTGATAAGAATAATGGTTATGTGGACAGAATGACTGGGTAAAAGAATGGCAAAACATCTTTTAAAAACCACACATCAAAGCCACACATCCATTTATTTTAATTCTGAGTTATAAACTGGAACAAAAACAGCCCAATAAAATGCTATAAAACTGTATATGAATTGACCATGTCCCCCCCAAAAAAACACACATAATAAAAAAATGAGAACATGAACAAGGCTTCTCCATAGCTTTCTTCACTCTAGTTCTCTCCAGGATTCAGCTAAAGTGGGCATGTTATTAGCAATGATGCCTCCTTAAACTTCCTGTAACTCTC
>NW_006442484.1:33923737-33924027 GCF_000325575.1 Pteropus alecto
GAACACAGCTCAGCTCTCCTGACTTCCTGCTTTGTTCAGAGCTTACTTAACCTTGTGTGCTTAAAGAGTCAGGTAAAATGGGTCCTGAACATAAATGTATTATTTCAGAAAGGCGCCACAGAATGTGCAAAAAGAGGATCCTCAAAAGGGAGCCAAGATCCTAGTAATAATAGCAAATCACTGAAGGTATGGTGTCAAAGGAAGTAACCAGAAGCTCCATGACACAACATGGTTGTACACAGATAAACTTTCTCTCTCTCTCCTTTCTCTCTCTCCCCCACCCCACTCTT
>NW_006442484.1:33924174-33952119 GCF_000325575.1 Pteropus alecto
GGAAGGATATGGTGGGCAGCTTTCTTTGAGCTTGAGTTAAGAGTGAAAAGTAGAAATATGACATGCTTCTCTCTCCTATGCTTATCTGACAAATATATATTACATATAATCTATATTATAATACTAATAATACTAATTTCTGCTCTCTTATAAGGAATATGGTATCTGTTTTAGAATGTAGGTAAAAGAAGAGGCAAAGTTCTAAATAAAAGTTAAGTACCCTTTCCCACTACTTAACTGTTCGGAGCTCAGCTTACCACAGTATTTGTTTGGCTTTTACCTGGGTCCGTCTCCATCAGGCCACTGCCTGTTCTGAACCGTATCCAGAGAAGATAATAATTGCCCCCTTAACACCAAAGCCTACACTATAGGCACTAATTGCTCCAAGCCCCTGCTTGTTTCCTCTCACAAAAAGCCGAACTCAGAAAAAAAGCAGGGAATGGCCTTAAGCTGCAGCTCACTTCTTTGACCTGACTCCAAGGCCTTCTCAAACCATGCACCTCATTTACAGAGGCAAAAGGGCAGGAATGAAGGGCAAGTGAAGTAGGGGACAGAGGGTGGACAGAAATAAGTACTTTTAGGTCCAGTAAATGACAAATTAAAGTTTCCTCTAGAGGCTAGCCATAAAACGTGATAACCATAGAAGAATCAGAGAGAAGCAGCAATGGAAATTCAGGAGATGATAACAAAGTAGTCTCTTTAAAACCAACAAATATTTCAGAAAAATGAAACCATGCAACTCTTGAGCATGAATAGTGAACCTTAAAGAAAACAGACATAAAGTGTATTTGTTTTAAATAGATGAAGATCTGAGGGGTACAGCACCTGCTCTAATACCATGTGAAATGAGATGTCCACATCTGAAAATCTATTTAGGCGATGATGATAATTTTGAGCACTCAGTTCTATAAATATTTTCATCCTTTTTGAGGAAGAATCCTCCATTACTACTCACAGTATTTATCTACATTACCTGAAGATTTCCATTTCTCTGACAAGACATACATTAGGAGATTCTGCAGAAAAGGAGATGATGTAGTATGTACTTTTTAGGTCCTTAACAAAATATTTCTGAGTAAACAAATGAGCTAATGAGTGGGAATCTGTCTTAATGAGCATACGGTGAACATACAGGCAGTTAATGTAAGAACCATGAGAGAAGCTCTAACAAGTGTTTAGTTTCTATGATAAACTTTTTAAAGAACTGTCACATTTGACATTTTATAAGGGCTTTCACACATATATCTCATCCAAGCCCCACGACAACCTGGAAAGGAGATCAGTCCTGTTTTACAGAGAAAGGAAACTAAGACTGAGGGGAAGAGTGACTCATTCTTTCACTGCAGGCAGTAGAAAAAAGTCAGAAAAGGAAATCAGGTTGTTCGGTAGGTGCTCAGTAAAAAGAATGAGTATGAATCAGGTTCCTCCTGAAGTTCACTGAGTAGCCACTTCCAGTGACAATGTTAAGGAAACTGTTGGCTAAAATGGGAAGAGATCGTTATTAGAGTCATGACTGGACCTGTGCCATAAAGAGTATGTCGGGCCAAAGGCATACAACCCTCTACTTTAGGAAAATGAAACTAAAACATTTACACCCCATATTTATCCCTTTAGTCACCATTTTAGGCTAAGATTAAAACACAAGTTTTAAGTTTATACTAATGAAAGTGGAGACTCAAGACAATTTTAGGGGTAAAGCAACCCAAAACTTGAGCCAAAAAAGAAAAAGCTATATAATATATACCTGACTTTATCCTGAAATGGAGGGAAAAGATATTTGTCTTAGAAAGAAAAGGCCAAAGCCTTTCGGCCAGTCCCATAACAAAAAACAAAGTCATGGAGATTACAATCTATCAACTCATGTGCAGGAGAGAAAAGAAATGTCTAGGATCTAAAGAATATGGTTTATACACATAAGCTCAGCAAAAAGCAATAAATGGTTCCTGGAGAAACAAATGACCAATCCATCACCTGAAAAGGGGATGAGAGAATGTATAAGACATTCTTTTTGGGGAAAATATTTTCACAAGTGTATTTATTATCAAACTAATCAACCACGTGGAAAAAAAAAAAAAACCCGCAAAGGTTATAAGAATTAGCAGTACCATCAAGGTCTTCTGAGAAAGTGGAGTAGCAGGGAGAAAGAACCCAGCACAAATGTCTAAGAGCAACCAATTCATCAACTGGCTGAGCCTCTCTTATTGTTACAACCACGTAACAAACCTGCAGACAGGACAATTACAGGACAGCAACCTCCCAGGGAACTGTTCAAATTGTTATGTGTGAAAAATGTTAATGTGTCGGAGACAAAAGCAACGATCAATTTCTTGACATAAACCAGTTTCTACTCTTGCTAAATAAAAGGAAAAGCTAATGTGTGTGCAGAGTTTCTTTTCATTTGTTCTCCTCAAGTGCAGAAGGCACAGAACAGATTTTCGTAAACTCTTGGCTAATTGGACTTGCAATTCTGATGTAACTGTATCCCATGTAGCCATGCCAATTAAAAACTTCCCCCAGGATCTTCATTATGTGCTTCTAAAACTACATGTAGTGTTAACTGTTCTTGGTTTCCTTTCATTTCTAGGGCACATGTATGGATTGGTTCCCACAAGATTCATCCTGCCAGGTATACCATGCATTTTAAATTATTTATTTCACAGGGTCTTCACGGCTGGCAAAGAGGACCAGACATTCATTAAAAAGACAATCTGGAATGGTCACTGAGTCTTTTGAACGTCTATCTAAAGTGGGTTAGGATAAACTATACTTTATCATTCTGTTATTTTACACTGAGCAGCTCCTGTCAGGGTCAAATTTAGTTGTTTTTCTAATAGAGATAACACACACTACCTGTCAAATTGGCAAGGATGATCTAAAAAATAAAGAAAAAGAAAAAAAAAAAAAAGAAAACTCCCAGGTGGCAAATAAAATGGTAAAAGAGGCATACAGCTCTGTGAGAGCAAAATGGTTACAACTCAGAGGACAATTTGGCAATTTCGAGCAGTAGCTCAAAACTATTTCTCCTAAAGAAATTATTAAGATGCTGTGCAAAATCTGTGGCAAAAATTACATAGAAATACTGTAAATAATTTAAACACTAAGTAACTACAGAAGAGCTGGGGGAAAGAAAAACCATGTAATCAACGCTATTGTATGTCCTCCATATAGTGGAGAGACAACCCAGGTTTTCAGGAAAGAGGGAACAAGATTTTGTATTTTGTGATACATATTGTGAAGAAATCATATACACATTCCAACCCCTCCTTTCTTCTTGAAATACCTAGACCAGCAGTGTCCAATAGAATGCAAACCACAAATGCAACCTACATATGTAATTTAAAATTTTGTAATGACCACATTAAAAATTAAAAAGAAACATGAAATTTTAATATTTTCCTTAACCCAATATATCCAAAATATTATCATTTCAACATGCAATCGATACAAAAATAATGATGAGATGTTTAACACTTTTTTCTACTAAGTATCTGAAACCCAGCATGTCTCTTACAAGTCCAGCACATCTTAATTTGGACTAGTCACATTTCAAGTGCTCTACAGCCACGTGTGGCTGGTGGCTGCCATGGTGTCTGCACAGATCTGGATGTTCACCGGCAGTTGCCTGCTCCACAGCTGGAACTTCTCTTGCCATGGGAAATGGTAGCCTGGCACCTTTAAGTCATGGATACAGCAGTTGGCAACTACTACTACTTTAGATTGCTTACGGCAGTTACTTTAGAGTGGATACAAATTTAGGCAATAATCCAACTTTTCCACTGTTGAGGTTGTTTTTCTAACCTTGGCTGCAAGGGAAATAACAATCGTTCACTTGGGGTCTAGACTCTGGGAATGTCTGCACATCAGGCACACCAGAGAAGTCCCAACAGCATTTTTCGTTTAACTTAGTAAGGTTTTATGGCTACTCTCACAGTATAAATTAAGTCTTGTGGTACTTACATAGCAGAACATTCTATGATTGTCCACTTTAAGTGGAATGAATAACACATATGAATTAGGACTGCATGTCAGAATGGTACATTTGTTTGATGAGCCTCATTTCAAGAAAAACATGGAGCGGGGGTACATTTTTCTTCACTGTCAAAAAACAAGGGACTAAATCTGAAGCCAATCGGCCTTGCAGATATGAGACCTCTACTTGTATTAGCCATCGTATTTTAACCATATGCTACCACATGATGCTGGGGGAGCAACCAGGGCAGCTGCCAGCCTTTAAGGCACCTTTCATGTAAATTAGAAAAAGGTACCCTCTATGGGAGGAGGAAATCCTTCAAGCACAGCACTGGATTATTGAATGGGAGATAAATTTCAGCCCCACATACCCCAAGAGGGGCAATTCTTATGCAGGTGACAACATCCCTAATTGTACATGGGGTCCTGAGAACAATTCCCAGCTGTTACACAACAGCAGACATGGGTAGCAAGCTCTGGAGATAGCAATGACCTCAATATGTAGGGACCGAGAATGCCATCCTTACTAAATACTGCAAAATGGAGATAGTCCCCCTTTGAGGACAGCTGAGGAGAAAATAAGGAGCAGAAATCCAGATTTTCAAAAAGTAAAACTGTCATTATACATGTAAGTTAGAAATTAAAGTTTCTAAAGTTAAGGCAATTTTAACATACATAAATATATAATGAATTTAATAAAAATGTTTTCCATAAATCTTTATAAGATACAGAACAAATGATTCTGAGAGAGTCCATCTAGTGATATAACTGGGAAAGTTGGAGCTTGTTAATGACACACTTTTTCATTCTTCCTTTGCTATAATAACTTGACTGTAACAATACAAAATAGAAGTCTCAATTTTACATGTGTGCTATAAAAAAAATCACAGTATATTCTACTGTCCATCTAAATATAGCCTAAATGAAAATGCACAATAACTTCGAGCCAAACTCATTATCTCCCCAACCAAACCCCATATTCCTTTTACCCTGGGAAGTCATCACATCTTGCTACCTACCTACCTATCTTTTTCTCTCATATTTATTATAATCTTAAGGAAAGGAACCGAGCCTTATTCATTTATATGTCTTATATTATCTACCACAATGCCTTTCATGTAATAAGTGCTCAATAAATGGGGGTTGAATTGATTGATTTAAAGAGTTAAACTGAAAAGAAAGAACAAGTGATGGCCATAAGGCACAAACAGGGTGAGCACAGAGGAATATCCAATCACCACTCAACAGTTAGAGGATGGAAGGTGTCGAAAAGCAAAGAAACTGTATTTGTTCCATGCCCTATTTGCGCCAACCACTAGCGGAGGAACTTCACATAGGTTGTCTCACTTAATCTCCACAGTTTACTACTGAGAACACTGAGGCCAGAAGGGAAAAGCAACTTGCCCACGATCATCCAGCTATTACACAGGGAGCCCAGGCTGAACTAGGCCTGCCTGTGCCAAATCACATCCTGTTCTCTTGTGCCATCAGCTCAAGGGGGAGAAGCTGTTAAAGCGAAAGCCAAGATGTCAGCTGTACAGACTCTGGAGGAAAATTCTGTGCTATATTATCCACGTAGTCACCTTTCTCCTTTTCCTTTACCTGTCACTCATCTCATTCTGTTCTACTGAAACAAGTTTATTTTCATTATGAATAACATTACAATCTGAGCATAAATTCTAAATTGGTGATCAAGTTACTTTAATAATATTCAATATAGAATTCCAGGAAAACAAATTATTTTGAGTCTTTGAAGTTTATGGTAACAATGGTTTTGTTACCCGTTGTTTTTCCTGTGTTTGTGATGTACTTGGAAAGAAACAGATGTCAAAGCTATGTTGATGCTCTAAAATTATTTGTGGTGATCTAAAAGTTCTGGGAACGGCATTTGTAAATTAATTTTTCCCGAAGTGCCAGGAACTGAAACACAAGGGTGTATTTATTACTCACTCTGAACTGTTCTAAAATAAGATCTGAGGAAAGCATTTAAAATAGCAAAATGAACATATGTATTTATATGTCCGATGTATGCACACATCTTTACAGATGTGCGTGTGTGTGATGCAACTGAAAAATGTGTGTATATGTATATATGAAATAGTCTTTGTGAATAAACTGAAATAAGGTACAGTTAGTAAAACTCGGACTAGTTCTTAGTCTATAAATTTTTTTCTTAATACACGGAAGTATACATAAAGGCATTTATTTTATCTTTGGATTGGTGATGTTTGAACCATCATTAGTGTTCATCAAATGTTCACAATATTCAGAGAGCTATGTAACCCACGTCCCTGTTTTTCAGAAGCTTATACCAGTTAGGTTCTCATCTCTCAATCATTCTCTTTCTCATGTAAATCTGATCCTCTGTTGTGTAAGAAACACAGTTCAGGTTAACTAAATATACATATTTTAAGTATCAACAAATAAACTCTGGAGAGGGTTTTTTTTTAGCAATGGGATTACTTTTGACTCTTCGGTTCTTCTTTAAACTTTTGTATATTTTTCCTTTTTTTAAAAAAAATAATTCCCACTCCCACTTCTACCCCTAACCTACAGACGTTGCTGTCTCTCCTTAAGAACCAGATCTCTGAAGGAGGGGCATCTCCTCCCACAGGCTCCCGGCGTGCACCCGCAGTGCACCCACACCCGGGGCCTGGCGCCCCCGGGGTATGGTCTGTGGCTCCACCTGGGACAGGAACCCAGGGCCTTCTATGTGTAAAGCAGACACTACACTGTAGTGCTAACAACTATACTATGGAGCCACCCCCTATATATTTTTCTATTTTTTATGAGCATATATTACTATTGAGAAAAAAAAATTAAACCATACCATTTCCTTTGCTATAATTTATTGATGAACCAACACTATGTAAAGAATAGTAACCAAAATACTAAAACAGTCACATGAAACAATTATCTGAAAACATCTTTAATTCTGTTGAATCCTACTGACTGGATTTAAAAAGGGACACATTTGGGCTATGTTCTTACCGTGAATATAAGACTCTGGAAGACACTAGAAGTAAGAATTTCTCAAAACATACTCCCAGGAGGCCCAACACTGGTTTCTGTTTCCCCAAGGAGTAATCTAATAACAGCAAAAGCATACCAGCTGACCTCAGGGCACATGGGGGAAAAGGAAGAAAGCAGATCTCTAAGAAAACAAGGAAAGAAATTATAGGAGGCTTGAGAGTCTGAGGAATCAATAACTCTTAGAAAAATCTAAAGCCAGTGCATATTCAACAATGAATGTGTAAATAACCAGAATTTTCTGATATGCAAGTTATAAAAGATAGGCAAACTGTTACAATCGTTCAGGAAAAAATCCAAACTTTAGAGTCAGAGTTTAAGAAATTAGTAGTTGTACGTATCCGTTTCTTAATGAAAAGGTGAAACTTTCAATTTAACCTTTTAGAAAACAGAGACATTCATACATACATCAGTAAATATATAGAACTTTTTTAAACTTATTATTCTAAAACACATGTAATCTTAAAGGAGTAATCAATACCTTCAAGATGACTTAAAAACTCAACTATTACAGAGAGTGTCATACCCGAAATGATGACCCTTAATCCAATGATTAGGATCATTTTCACGGTCCACTCTCATTTGTCCTATTATTTCTCCCCTTTTGTAAAATGTTCATTGTTTAAAAGATTATAGAATTGGAAAAATTAATTATCCTAGAGTTTTAAAACTGTATGTATGTGAGTGGGGGGACGGACAGAGATCATGTTGAATAAGAATTAAATATTTTTCACTTAGTGATATATTGTGATTTTACTTGCATGGCATTATTTTTCAAAAACAAGATCTATAATAACTGTAACATGTTTTAATGGGCACATTATAAATTCATTATTTCTGAACACTTAGGTTGTTTCCAATTTTTTAATACTACAAATAGCACTGCGATAAACATCCTTAGATTAATATCTTTACCCCATAATTACCTTCCCTCTGCCCAGCACCGAGCCGAGTCCCAGTGCTCTGACGCTGAAGCTGACAACTTGATACCACTGTCAAGGAAAGTCTCCATCCTGACACCCCAAAAGGGGCGGGGGAATCCCATGTTCACCATGATGTTGGGAGAGTTCAGGGTCCAGAAAGAAATCAGAACTGAAAAACCATGAATCTAGTTACACAGTCACAGAAGAGACATAGTAATTAGATAATACCTGAGAACATTTTCCTTACTCTTAGTGGTACCCAGAAAAGGGGATCCCTCAATGTGGAGAGGATAGCACAGTTGAGCTACACTACCATCTGTTTTTTTGTTTTCAATTAAATCAGCAAGGTACATTCAAATGTCCAAATAATTTTATCTCACATCTCGAAGTCCCTTCCATTCCAAATCTCACAATAAATATTTGAATAGAATGTGAGCAAGAATGAACTTTTACCTCCAATATAGTTACATTTTTTTCAAACATTTACAACTAAATTCAACTGCTTGATGTGGTTCACTAATAATATTGAGAAAATGCAATAAAAAATTTACTCTCCAAAAGAAAAGTTCAGTAAACCTGGTGAGACCTTTCTTAAACCATTTATCTAGCAATGATATGTTTCATTTCACAATCTTAATGTTTGATCTTATAACCAGGTAAAACGGCCTGTGAAATCAAGTAACATGTTGTTCTAAGGGCTAATTAAGATGCCCTGAGTTCTGAGCAGCTGTTTTATTACTGTCATTTACAGAAATTTGTCTTAAATATCTGACCTGTTCTCCTTGAAGAAAATGGCTTCTATTAATGCTTGGCACAGTAACATGAAACTCTGGGAGGCAAAATCACGTTCTGAGAGTGGTTAAAAGGTACAAACTTCCAGCTATAAGATAAATAAATCCTGGGGATGTAATATATAGTACAGGGACTATAGTTACTACAGGAGTAGATCTTAAAAGTTCTCATCACAAGAAAAATAAATTTTAACTATGTGGTGATGGACGTTAACTAAACTTATGGTGATCATTTCACAACATATACATATATCAAATCATTATACTGAATACCTGAAGCTAATATGTGTTATATATCAATTATATCTCAATTAAAAAAATCGCCTGAGAAATATGTTCCTATATATGTTTAAATATCTAAACAGATATCACCAGTGTCCCTTACAGTTATTGAAATATGCAAAATTAATGCAAGAAAACCCAATCAGGGGTTATTTTTGAAAGCCATTGCATTCATAGTGCCAGCTGCTTACTTATTTAATTGTCCACACAGTAAAGCCTCCTCTTAAGAATGTTAAATCAGCATCACAGCAGAAATAAAACATATTCTTAGGGGTCAGACATCCCTTCCACCCTGAAGCATCCACATCATTTGCTGTTTATTAGAGTCTTTAAGAGGCATAGATCAAGTCAGCAGTATAGACGGAAAAATTTTACATTGTCATCGCCCCACTGCAATTCAAACTAGGGATCTTCTGGTGACATGAAAAAAATCACTTAGATCCACTAAGAAGTAGAATAAGGGACCTCAGAAGCCATCATGGCATGCAATACACCTTATGGAAATTTACTGATTCCAGGCAATTTTGTCATTATAGATCACATTCCAGAAGGCGGCTACTGCCTGGGTTAAAAATGCTCACTTCAATCAAATGTTATGTCCAAGGAGGGACAAATCACAGTTCTCAAGGGGTTAGGAATCCCTCTTTTCATGGAATTTTAGGAAAGACATAACCTGGTTTCCAGTGAATATTCCTAAAAGTAAAGTCAAAATTGTTCATTACTTGTAACTTCAAAAATGGTCGTTCAGCATTTCAGAAATTCTATTTGAATGTCGTAAATTAAAAAAAAAAAAAAGTAAAATCCACACCAAAATGACAAACTGACTTTAAGTTATTAGCATTGTAGCATTAGCCTCATTTTGTTCCTCTTATTGTAGCCAAATCAGAGAACTGACTCTGTCCGAGGTCTGCACTGGAAATAGAACAACTTCAGCGGGGCCTCCTGTTTCGCTATTAAACCTATCGGATTACTGGTTCTAATTAAGGGTTGTGTTACTGGCTACCACACAGTTATTAATGTACATTACTGCCATTATAGGAAGTTCTGACTTCTGCAGTGAGTCACCTGGAATAAAATTTAATTATCAGCCAGAGAAAATAGGAGTAAGGATAATATAAAATGGCTTCTTGTGAGGCATCTGTGATTAGAAAATACTGTTTTATCGTTTTTGCTTTGACATTAGGAGATTAATTACTAAACCCCTTTCTAGAACCTAAAAGTAATTCATTCCTAAGGTGAGACCATATGTATGCTAATCTTCATGTGTGCTATTAATTCTGCAAATCTTTGTATAGTACATTTTTCACAGTTCAAGAATATGAGCTACAAGCAATTGAATTTACTACCGAAATCAGTCTGACATTTAAAACAATGCTGTAGGACTTGCCAATGTATGTTTTAAATCTATATATTTATTTCCTATCCTATCTTTTGTTGGCCAAATACTCTAAACAACTTGGAATAAAGAAACGACTGTTACCATTTAATGGACATTTTCTTTTTGTTAACCTGAAAGTTTTTTTTTTTAAGTCAATATGAAATCAATAATATTGATGTATTTCTGATATTTTAATGCTAATTATCTCACATAGTCCTCACAACAGCCAGCAAAGTAGGTAAAATAGATAACCTGTAGGCAGCGATACTGGGTGACACAACAGGTATTACAAAAAAGGCAACAGTTCATTCCTTGAGAACATTTTAACTAAGATCAAACACTTATCTTTCTGAAATACTTTCAGTGAAGCCTTGCTCAAAGGTAGAACCTGGGAAAATAGATACATTTTTGTATTCCTTTCCATATCTGTGATGGTTTGCATGCCTTGATGAGCATTTTGATTTATGACTCTAACAATCTATGGAAACACTACTGTGGATCTATGACAATGCGAACAAGCTATTCAAAAGGAACCGGTCAGATTTTAATTTTTAAGAGGCAAGTATATGGAAACGGCAAAACATTTCACGGCTATGACATTTCACAACTATTTACCGAGTGCCTACTACACACTAGCACTCAGTTCAGATGTTAGACCATAAAGGACAGCAAAAAAAAAAAACCAAACAAACCAGTATTATACATAACACAGGTAGGTATGTGTTTGGCACAGTGGTTTACATGGGTCTCTGCTTGTTCAGCTTAGAATCATTTTAGTATCCCCTCATTTAGAAAAGTGCCTGACACATAGTAGATGCTCAAATACAAGTTTATTAAACTGAACCTATTATATAATGACTCCCCAGACTGGACAGGTGATGCATCATTAATCCTTTACTTAAAATATGATGTCAATGATCATATTAACAGAAACTTCCATCTGTGAGTATCCATGGGTTAGGTGGTCTAAATGACAGCTAGGATATATCTTGATCTGTCCTAAAAATAACCTGAAAATGTCAGTATTCTACCCCTATTTGACTATAAAGGAGACTAAGTTTCAGGCAAATTTATCCAAGATAATATAGTGATTTCAGTAGGCTGACATAGAAAGTACAGTCCTTTCTCTTCCCAGTGTAAAACTCACAATGCTAAGCTGAGTAACCTGTAGAATAGGTCCTACAGACCAAGACAAAACCATAAAACAGCAAGCAGCTCAGAAATGAGGGCCATACTAGATATCCTAATCCCAGAAACAATCAATTTATAGAGAGCAGCAGAAAATATCGGAGAGGGAGGGAAGAGTAAGTTATCAACTTTTAACAGCAGGAAGGGTAGCCCACACAAAGAGGTTTAGTAGTGTTAGTTAAGGGGTGAAGATTAAGGGGTGCCTGAAACTGTCAATTCCTGAGAGAAGTTAGGGAACCTGGAGTAGGAGTCAGAAATTCACGTTCTATATAACATCATTTCCATTTTAAAGATGAAGAAACAAACAAATAATATTTAGTGCATGCCTAAGGGCTGGCTTGTAACCAACTCTTACAAGTAACTGGTAGGTCTAGAGTCTGAAATCAGGTCTTTTGCATTGAAACTGATTCCAAATCATATGCTTTGTCTTTTACTTATTCTTTGAGAAGAGAGCCCAGTTAAACTGTATAACTTTAAATCCTATTAGAAAATTAAGGAAGTTCCCCATGAGTGGGCACAATGGGAATAAATGAGTTTGCCAGTGCTTATTCTGACTAGTTAGAGTGTTCTAATTGTTAAATATTTTGACTCACTCTCCAGAAGGAGGTGATAAGCAGTAGCAATAATCTTCCCTCGTAATGTCTTGTTTAAAACTTTAAGAAGGTTGCATATCACTTTAACAGTCTAGGCAATGTCAAGTATGATATCAAAATTAGTATCATAAGCAGCCAGTGATCATTCAGAGTAATGAACTGTTATTAACTTTCCTGTTTTCTTAATATGGAAATTTTATTTATTGAAATTATACAAAATAAGAATCAAATCATATCCTTAAAACAGACAAATCACAGAAAATATGCAAATCTTCTTTAAATCTCTTTCTAAATTTAACTTAAGTTGACCTGAGTTGCCATGTTGTAAAACTGACTTGAGCTTCTATTCTTTGTCCCATCCTGGGGTTAGGGTGAAAACAGCCAGCAAGCAAGAGACACATTAACTCTCTCAATGATTAAATGCTATGAATGAAGCTTCTTTTGTTTTAAGCCAGTCTTAAAAGACTTCAAAGGTAATACAATGCAATGGAAGAACCAAGAAAAGAAATTACTGGTTTCGCGTCCAATAACAAAATCCTCTAAACATTAGAGTCCTGAACAAAATTTCTTAAAGCTACCTTCCAAAAAACACCAAAGAGAACTCTTATTTTTCATTTGGGTTTGTTAATCAATTTAAGCTAAATGTAATCATTATGCAGAAGTTAGTTTTTTTTTTTTTTAAGCAAACTTTGCAAAAGAATGGTTACAAAAGAAAACTTACAGAGATCTTTTCTTTAAAAAAGATCTTAGCACCAGTGAAAAAATAAGTGTAAACCCATTGTCAGAGAGTGTTTGTGCTTTAACTTAAGAAATGTAAGAAATGAATATCGGAGAAAGAAATGAGTGACTTTGAATTAAAGAATAAAATCTCTTTCAGTATTAATGAAAGGATGGAAGCATGAATGCCTTTTCCTAAGGGCAATTAATTATTGAGAATACTAAAGAAAAATTTTAACAACTCTGTACCTATAATAATTCAAATGGTTTAAAGTGTCAATGAAAAACCCAGCATATTCTCACTAGACAATTCAAACCACCTAACCACCAAAGTGAACACAACCCCGCATAAACATAAGATTCTCAAACGATAATTTTTCATGTAATGGTTATAATACCATGCTGTGCTTCTTTATTTAAACACCATTTTAAACCTTATTTTTGTCCCCACTGACAGTGTCCATGTGATATCCAGTGACAGAAAAGGACAGTCACAATAATGGATTTCACTGATGCAAGCAACCAAGTAAGACTATAGGACTGGAAAATGATCTGGAGTAGAATGGTGGTGAACATAAGACAGTAGTAGGACTAATCACGTTTCCTCACTGGAGGTCATAAAGTACTGGCATAGATAAATAATTCTGAATACGCGGGGTGAAACCACCAGGAAAGTCGTCCGCAAATTCATCCATGAATGTACAAAAGCACTTTAACACACATTATCATATGAATCATAACATTAAGAAATCTTGCTGCATTTCATGGGAAATATCTAGAATCCAGCCTAACAGCAAACCAACAGAGGCCCTGATATCTCTCTGATCTTCTGTTTGAATAGTAGTTTTATATTTTACAAAGTGCTTTCACATTCATTATCTCAGTCTAAATTTAGAGTTCATGATTGATAAAGGAAGCTAAAATAAATGGTATCAAATAAGACACTGTCCATTGCATGGAGCATGGTTGGGGGCAGTATTTCTGAATTTTGACCATTCTAGAACGAAACAGTGACCTGTACAGTCATTATCTCTAATTTTATTACCTTAAACAAGTTTTCGTAATTGTGATCCAATTAAAGAATGCCATCTATTCCACTTAAAATGTAATGTGAAACGAAATCATTATCCAAAATCATTGGATTTTTAAACCTATCCAAAATCATTGGATTTTTTTTTTTTTTTTTAAAGAACAGACTCATTTTGCACTTCAAATGTTTCCTATAAGACATTTCAAAAGTTGTCTCCTTCAAAACATCCTCTTACCACAGGAAATAATTTCTAACGAACATTTTTCATTATTTTACTCATAAAAGTAAAAATGACATTTATCCATCTATTTATGCATTCAAACATATAAGCTTGTGTGCATGCGTGTGTACATATGGTGTGTATGTACATATACAGACAAATATATGTGTGTATATATATATATATATGTATGGCCTATCCTATTCTAGAAAGGACTTAGGGTGGCTTATAAAAAGGCATACCCTACAAGATAAAATAAATGTAAAAATCAATGGCAAGGAATACAGCACAAAGGGAAAATAGGCAGGAGCAAAATGGCTTACTGACAAAGGTCAATTGTTTCAAGTGCCTGACTTCTCATCGGTGGTTGAGCCTAAAGAGCTTGTCTAATGACTATCAAACCAGCACTGATCAAACACAGTAAATGGCCTGGAGATCAAGCACCAAATTGACAAAAAAACACACAGTGTTAAGTATAACCTGAATCATGATAGGAAAATGTATTCATTCCATTGTATCCCACTGCTTTGAAAATTGACAATTCATATGAGATAGATACGGTAAAACTATAATGAGAAAACTGGATTAGTTAATATAAGCTCTTTCTTAGCTAAACTGAAAGATAGCCCAGTTATTAGTTATTTGGAGATACAACCCCCCCCCATTTATTAATGTGTTTTATGCAGCAATATTAAATCTAAACAAACAAACAAACAAAGAAGCAAGGTTCCAGTTCCTTAGAAAGACAAAGAGTAACCCTTTATTTCTCCCTTTCCTTAGAACTGGAAGAAATCAGCTTTCATCTCACATGCCAACTCTGATGAGCTGCCAGTGGTTGTGAAAAAAGAAGAATTCTGAGGCCCAGGCCCAGCAGGAAAAAGTGTTCTCATCTATTTATCAGCAATTCTGCCAGAGATGAGGAAATGAGGCGGTACATTGCCACTTACGTGTTTATTCCTCAACTCAGTTCAGTTTGCTGATGTGACATGAGGAGTCGGAAGCTCAAAGTGGTTGATTATTTATCATTTCATTTTAGATTTATTTGTAGCCTGCTTTTTCACAAAAATTATTTGATGTAATAGAAATACACATGTAAGATAATAAAGAAGAACAGGATTAGAGAGAAAATATATATATTCATTCATTCCAAATAAGCAAAAATAAGCAAATTACATAGTATGTAAGATGGCAGTATTATGACAATTCAATGGCGGAAGGAAAGGGAGATTGAGATTAAGAATGTCCAGGTGAAGAGGAGACAGATTAAATTTTTTAAAAGGTGGCCAAGGTAGGCTGAGGTATGTTGAGGTAACATTTGAGCAAAATCTTAAAGGAGGTGAGGGAGTGAGTCAAAAAAATCCAGGAAGGAGCAATGCAGGTAGAGAAGACAAATCCAACACAGGGCTGGAAGGCAGAAGCAGGCCTGGTAGGTCTGAGAAACACCCAGGAGCCCACCACAGCTGGAGTGAAGTAATAGAAGAGAATAAGGGGAGACACGTCAGAAAATAGGAAAGAGGGGACAGATGATATAGGGTCCTACATCGTAAAACTTGTAACTGACACGTGAAATGAAAAAGCCACTTGGGATCGGAATGCCAGGACAACCTTGACTTTGAGACAGGGCCTACCTGCACATTTTGTGCAGATGTGGGCAGCAGCAGCATACACAGACTTTAGGCACATGCCCAAAGATGTTTATTTTTATGTCTCATATTAATCCATAACATGAAAATACCTGCTCAGATTGTGACACATCCTGGCAACAGTGTCAGTATGGTAACAGCACTCCTAAGATTGTGCTGTTGGGGAGGTTTAGAAAATTAACAGCAATACAAGTGGAGAATAAAGAATGGCCTGATTTGCTGCCAGTTTGAAATCACTTATGAAGTATCACCTCCCCGTTTCTCTTCAACGTGGCATTAAAATTCTTCCTTCTGGACAGTGGTTAGTGGTGGACCCAGAAAGAAAACCCTAATTTAGCAGTATCAGAAGTCAGAAAACCATTAAATATATGTAATAAGATTAGGGTATAAATGGACCCTGTTGTAAAGAAATAAAACCAATCTTGAAAAACTCATAACCAATATGTCATTACTGTCTATGCAAGGCCAATAAAGGCTGGTGCTATTACAACAGACATCCAAAAAGAAAGGCAAAAAAAGGAGAAGAAACTAATAATGGTGACATGATGACCTACTTCCAGAATAAGAATATTCCTTCAAGTTCAAGTCTGGGAACTTATCAAGGAATTTGTCAGGAACTCACAGTAGACAGAATAAATCAGATGCATAGCCCACAGAAGGTTTAGAAGTTAGAACCAAATATTTTAAATTGTGATTTAAGTCACCAAAACACAGGTGAAACTAACTTCTATATCTAAAACTCATAGCCAGGCAAGTTGCTGAGTGTTTCACGTCTTCGAATATTAAAGGGAGGGATAATTAATTAGTTCAAGGCCAAAGTGAATTCCAAGTGAGAATGGGTGTAAGAAAAGCGCATTAAAAAAAAAAACAAAAAAACTTTCTTTTACTAAAGATGTTGATCGAGCTAAGAGTGGCTGAAAATTATGATTTTGAGTATTTGCGGGTTTTAATGTTCTGACTCACAGTCAGGGACAGTTGCGCACATACTTAAGTCTTTATAGCACCATAAAGAGAAGGGACCAGATTTTCCTTTATAGTGGGAATGCCCTTAGATATTTGAAAACACCGGCATTCCCAAGTGAGCCACTTTGATAATCATGACTGCAGTACAAAATGACAAAAGATGACCAAGCTACGTTCCATTTACTGTAATTTTTTAAGGAGTAGTTAAATAGAGAGCATGAGAACATTTATTTATACCTCTTTCCAAAAAAGTTTGGGACTGCTGACAAGAATATAAGCAACACCATAAGACAGAAATAGATATGGAGCTCAAGGTGAAGGGAAAATAATAACTCAGGAGTAGAGGTCTTACATAGATATGTGAACCAGAAAGTGAGGTTCTGTAGGACTGCCAATGGTGGAAGCAAATTTGGCTTAGAACTTCCTAACAGTTGAAATAAGAAGGAAATACAATTATGAAATTGAGTACTCACTAGTGTAAAAGCAAGTCTGGGGCTCAAGAAAAGTTCCGTTTATCTCAGCTCTAAGGCTAGAAGGAGCTTCCTCCTGTGGGTTTTCCTGAGGACCACACCCTAGATACGATGTCTGATCAAATGACCACTTGGTGCCCGAGTACACTGGGGCTGGTGCATAGTTCTACAAGGGCAAATAGCTATGTGGATAACACAAAGGGCTCTCTGCATCCAGGGATAAAATCCACACTCCCTGAAATAGGGTTTATCAGCTTAGGCTCTGAACAGGTGCTTTAGGAGTTCCACCAATTTTTTTGTTTGAATTTCTTAGCCTTTAAATACAAAAACAAACAGTAAATGCAAGCAAATATATTGTACAACGAATTTTAACACATTGGCAACCATTTTCATATTAAGTCATTTTAAGCAAAGACTCTGGACAAAATGTGTCTCTGCCATCTCTGCACATTTTAACTTCTTAAAAATTAGTCATTAATTCAGAAAGATATAACTCTACATTGATATTCTAGAAATTCAAGTCTGCACATGTCCATTCATATAAAGTCGTACAAACAACCTGCATGCACATGCTCAAACAAATCACAGGCCAAGAGCAGGTACAACAAGTTGGTGTATATCCTCGCCATGATCTAATAGCCAGTTGTACAATAATAAGCTGCCTACCGTGATGAGTCACGATAGAGTGACATCATTAAGACTGGTACTGACTGTAAGTTTTAGGCGCTCCTGGTCTGAATTTAATCTCTCTCACAAGGCATGTGAGTAGCTGTATTATTTGTAATTCGGTGTCAAAACAAAGAAAATTCATGGTTTCTTTCTAGTTTCTGGATCAGATTAATTCAAGTAGATACTAGGAAGATAAAATGAAATGTTAAAAAATCGTTACCTTTTTAACTACTTATAGATGTGAACAAGTATTTTTCCTAATACTGCAGAACTAAAACGGAATACAATAATCGTCTAGATACATTAAGTTGCTGACACTGCTCTACAACTGTCATGAAAGAAGTCCCTATCTCAAATTTTCGAGTCCATCAAAGCTACCTTACTGTTCTCCCCGATGACTTTTATAAATGTTATAAATCTGTATTTATAAAATATATATTAAAAATACTACTGTGAAATATTTATATAGGTAGTTCTTTTTCAGATTTCATTGGACTAAGGGCTTTTCTACTAAAATATTTCTAAAATCCCTCTGCTGGGGTCATTCTATTACAAATGTGGAGATACTAAGCCCATCAACCCCTGGAGACTGGGTGGGGCCTGTCACTACCAGCACTGAGCTGCCTTGCCAATGGAGGATATACCAATCTATTCTAATCTAATCTAATCTAATCTAATCTAATCTAAGGCAACCTGACCTAATTTAATTTAACTTAACCTAACCTAACCTAACCCAACCCAACACAAACACTATTCTCTTCTATGTGTGCCATGACAAAATTTGGGGGCTCTATGATAAACAAAAGCACTATAAATCCTTCAGGTAATTCTTCATAAATTTGATTTCTTCCAACAGCTTTGACAAGAGCTGGAAGTGGAGAGGAAAAAGTTAAATTCTTTGGCAAAAAACTGAAGTGCACATTCCATACTCGTGATTAAGGGCAGAAGTGAGGATAGAATTTACATTCACTCATGAAAAGTAAAGAGGCAAAAAGAGACAGGTGAGTGTTTCAGGAGACAATGGGATCTATTCCCAAGCCTGCCACCTCTTAATTTTGACTCGAAGAAGGTCATTTAACCTTCTCTGAGCCTCAGCTTTCTCAATTATACCATCAAGGGACTAAATCAGAAGTTCTTAACTGAGATTGAACATCGGAACCTCCTGGAAGCTTTAAAAATTACATAATAATGGCAATAACATTAATACGTGCCAGGAAATGTTCTGAGCACTCTACATGTGTTATCCCATTTAGTTCTCACAAGAATTCTATGTTGTAGGTACTGTTATTATCTTGATTTTACAGGTAAAAAAAAAACTGGGGCATGAGGAGGTTGAGAAATTTGCCCAAGCAAGTGGCATAGCCAGGTGGAAGGCTCCAGAGCTTGTGTGCTCTTTAGTAAGTTACATGTTACACTGGTTATCTCTCTGAATCTTCTGACTCAGAATCCACTGAAGGGCCTGGGCATGCAAATTTTAATTCTAATGAGCACTCTTTGTCAACAGCCACTTCACTAGAAGAGGTGTAAAGTTCTGTGATTCAGAGTGGGGATGAAAAAAAGTACTGTAAACTTTTTAATTAAATAAATGCTCAAATTCTTCTGTCTCAAAAACCTGTGTCAAAATTAAATGATTTTGGCTTTTAACAGCTAATTGCATGAGAGCAAACAAAAAAAAGATAATGAATAATGAGGTCACAGGAAAATTTTCAGAAACAAAATGGTATCTAGCCAACTGAGTAGAAGGACTATACAGGGCCATTTAAGTAGATTAACTACTGAAACTAAAGCTATGCCTATAAAGGGGAAATAACAATAACATTTTCATAATTTATGGCTTAGAATTGGGGGTAAAGATGAAGCATTTTGGAAAAACCCTTGGAAAGGATCCACACTCCTATCCAAACGGGATAGCGGCCTAATTTGTTTCTAGTACCACAACTGAATGTCTCTTTGTTTCATCTTTAAAGAGACAGTCCTCATGCTGTCAGAAAGTGGTCTTTGTAAAGCTGGAAATCTAACACTATGTAAATGCTGGTACTCCAAAAATGTTGGTTTTCATACAGGCTCCCTCACTGACATTTGACACTTAATAAAGGCAGGAAAATGCTATGGCATAAAGAGAAAATAAGGAAGACAAGTCCTGGTCCCACAGGCAACTTAGACAAGTTTCAGCCTGGAATGGCCAGGTCAGTGAGTGCATAGATGGCCAGGAGGAGAAAGAGTCCACGTCCCCTGGCAGAATCATGAATTTGGTCAGGTTTGTTTGTGTTATGAGTGTACTTCCTCACTAATTCTAGATAACCCATTCAGGGAAACTCATCCTCCTCTCCTCCCACTCAGTCCCACAGCTCTCTTACAAAACCTCTTCTCAAAAGTCTCCAGTCTAAAGCCAAATGATCCTATCAAGGGAGTTGCAAAGCACTTTATTAAACAAAAAGCAACTTTTTAAAAAGTTTAAATCACCAAAACTGAACTAAAAATTTAAGAAAATAATTTTATGTTGAAGGAATATATAAATCTTATAATCATTGGCCACAAGGACTGCATCTACTCAAAGTTTCTAATGTACAGTATTTCAGCTGATGAATAAACATGTTTAATTACTAGCTTCTCTTTTGCACCAAAGATTCACCAGTCTGAAACTGATGCACTATTTCTTTCCATTTAATAGCCACACCAAAACACACAAACTCATAAAGCAAAGCAGCATTCAATTTGAAGTTTCCTGTGAGTGGGTGAAAATTTCCAGACAAGAATAAAAATAAGCTCTTCTTCCTGATCCCCAAATCTGTTAATTGTACCAAATTCCCAGTTTCCTAGACTAAAAATCTTACACTCATCTTTGAATCATCTTCCTCCTTGGACCCACCCTCTTTTTCACATTCCAGTAAGAGCAAATCCTGAGACAGTATGTATCATCTACCTTTCCAGTGAAGTACAAACCTTCCTCTGAGATTAAAATCTCCCATGATATGGTCCTAGTGAAGACAGACAAGGCAGGCAGCCAACCAAGCTTGTCCTGGCTGCAAACCTAAGCTTCCCCTCCTGAAGACTCATTCAAATGCCAGGCTTTTCCCAATGCCCCCAATCACATGCAGTCATTCTCTATTTTGTAATCTGCATTACACTTTGTATCTCTCACATGACACACCACATTCTGGTCTACATGACGTGTGAAGTTTATTTTCCATATAAGACAAGAACCTCCCTCGAGGGCAGGAAATGTGTCTGGTGCTGTGTCTAGCAAAATCAAAGGCATGATGCTTAATAAAAAATGGAATTCACCACTCCTACTTGTTTAATTTCTCCTCAAAAGTGGCTTGCTTTTATGTTTTCATCAAATTTATACTGTAGTAAAATTATAATGCTATTTGTATCTATTATTTTCTAATGCAATGTTGTTTAGATTTATTAAACAGTGATCCTTAAAAAAAAATGTTTCTTTTTTATATATGCCCTAACTCTCTCAGGCATCAGGCAAGTGACAATTATATACCTTCTCTGAGTTGTGTAATCTTGGGGAAGCTGCACACGAGACAGCTAACCAGGAGCTGAGTATTATATAAGCAGCTATATTAAAAGGGATTACTTTGTTAGATCAGTTCCTCCTCTATTCTTCTGCCTTTACTTTATTTAGGTTTTTGATTCTGTTGGCTATTCAGGAGTCAAAATGTTGATTCTGTTGGCTACTCAGAAAAGGTGACTTTTCAATCTATCATGAGTGAATATTTCATTTTTGGGTCCTGGAGAATCGAGTCTTCTTGTAGCTTGTGGTAAACAGAGGAACATGGGTACTGATGAGGGAAGAAGGATGAGGATAATGAACTTGCAATAGGTGTATTTGGAGAGGTAGAAACACAGTGGTTCACAGAGTTTAGGCTCTGGAGTCAGACTGCTATAAGCTCAGGTCCTGGCTCCACCATTACCAGCTGTATTATCCTGAGCAATAAGAAATCTCATTCAACTTCATTTTTAAAATAGGGATGATAATATTGCTCATAAAATTGTTCTTGGGATTAAATAATGAAACACTTGGCACAGTTATTGGCACACAGTAAGCATTTGACAAACGTTAACTGCTAGGTATTATTCAGGTGTTTACACATTATATTGGAATTTTTCACATACGTTTATTGTGGAATGAAGATGGGGAAAGATGAAGGAAGAGGTTGTAAATTTTGAGAATTAATGGTAACCCAATAAGGAAATTCTAAGTGAAATCAAGTACAAATGCCAAATAAAAATTTAGAGGCTTTTACTCCCGATACTACCTTCACCTTCGTATAATGGTTAAACACCCCCAAGCTGATGCTGTAGAAATGTGAGGTTCATATAAAGAAACATGGAATGGACATAAAGTAAATTCCATTTGCTCTCACAGAGAAGGAGAAGATGCTCTTTAAAAAATTCTTGTGGTTATGGCTATTATCTTCAGTGCTGGCTTCCCGATGAACTTCTACTAAGGCTAATATTAAAATTAGTTTGCCAACAGCTTGTGCAGTATTTGAACAATGCAGGGCAGGAAGGCTCTTAATCATGCCTGGGAATAACAAGAAGAAATTCTACAGAAAAAGGTCAACTGAAAGTAAGGAGGGGTAGCTAAGTCTCTAAATATCCATGCCTACAAGCAGATTTTACACTGAGGATAAATTAGAAAATAGACATAACCGAGACTTTTCTGCCAAAATACCAAATGCACGCATACAACAGGTACTTGGCAATAATTAATATTTGAAATTTCAACTACTCCTGACAACATCGAAAGTATCTGACCTGTAGTTATTTTACATTTTACTGCAGCATGTATTTGAATTGTGAGTACTCTCAGGCAGAGGGAAGTGAGTCAAGTAGCCAGCAAAGAAGCAGAACCCATCTATCACCTAGGGTCCATATTTCAAGAAGGCTTTGCTCTAATTGTATATCATTAACTCTCAAGAAGGGATTAAATATTGTGTTAATTTTTGAAAACTTCCCACCCCCTAACAAAACTCAACTGGTAATTTTAATAATAAAAGTGAAGAGCAAAAAGAGGTCTAAGAATGAGATGGTTCTCTACAGGAAAGTAGGTATTCATGGGGAATTTTTTTGATGCTAAAATTATTTTTGTGAAATTCTGGGATTTCTAAGTCTTCGGACTATATCTTAGTACTTCAAAGATCTACTGTACATAAAGTTTCTTACTGTGCCATAATTCTTTCATACTAAGAAATGAAATAAAGCAATTAAATGAACAAGAAAATGATTCAATATGGCTTATCCGAGAGCTGAATAAGGAAAAAATTTAGTTAAATACACTGTTGCTCCTAAAATCTCAAATCTGCTTTGACTTCTATTCTTAGAAAAAAGATCAGAAAGATGAGGTATCTTCCTCAGTCTCCGATGCGTCATATTTTACTATGACTACACAGAACCTTAATGGAATACTGTCCACGAAGAGAGAGTTAAATTACAACTAGTGACTCAACATTTTGACTCTGGATTAGCATACTTTTTAAAAAGTCTGAAAACTTCACATCTTAGGTCACACATTTAAGTAAAATGCCCAAGTTCCTTGGTCTAAGCCCTCATTGTTATTTATTAATGTGTCATCCTATTATGTTCGCAATATCAGGAAAAGCCAAGTCCCAGAAACTATTGCTATTAGTATTTTATTTATTGAGAATCTTCTAGATCAATGAACAATGTACTCCTGAGAGGATAAAAATTAGCTGCTTTACAGAACAAAACATGTGGAACTTAAAAAGAAATTCTATTATTTACAATGTAAATAAAATCTATATATGGGCAAGAAGCTATAGTATAGTAAGAGAAAATTTTTCTATGATTAACTGTGTTAAACTAATCATCTTAACTCAATTTCACTTTTGGGGAGGATTAAAAAATAGTACACCAGTATTTTATAAAGAACACTATTTTTTAAAAAAGGCACAGTCTAGGGAAGAACTGTTTTCCACTATTCTACATTTCTGATAAATTTTTCTTTCCTGTCTTTCAAAGAATCTGAGAAAAAAAATTCACTAGATATAGTTTTCGGTACTCCTACAAAGTCTAAACCAAATGGCTTTGGAATACAACACAGTTCAATATGCCCAAATCTCAATGATTTGAGATGCAGTCAATACCAATGATTTGAGATGCAGAAAAAATGATGTCAGTCCTTCATTGCTGGTATGTGAAAGTTAAATACACACCACTGCCACCCACCGCCACCACCACCATCACACTAGGACACTACTTCTACCTGCCTGTAAGACAACACTTGAAGGGTAAATTATATCTTTATAAAAGAGATCATCTCCTTTTATTAGCTTCTAATTTAACCCTACATAAGGTACTTTGGGTTTGTGAAACTCACACACTGACTTTAGAATGACACTGAATGCAGACAATCAAACTTTTGGCCTGTGTCTCTCATGTCGTATAGCTATCTGAATACTCCACTGTAGAATCCACATGGAGTGTGTACACGTGTGTTGTGTCTTTTCTAAAATAAAGGTAGCAACTCTGGGTATACTCAGGCTTCTTGGACTGTCATTTGGGAAAATGTGAATGACCTTGGGTCACCTAGCCCTAAATTAAATTCTCTCTTTGATTTGAAAGTGAGAGAACCAGACCTCTTTCAGGTAGAACGATTTTTCCTACTTCATCACAGGATTATAGTTTTGTTCTGATTGTAAGGTCCTCTCATGTCATGTAGTTTCCATAATTTCCAAAGGATTTCATACTTACCTAGGATTTCAGAATACTGGGTTGGGCAAGCCCATTGCTACTTTCAGAATAAACATAGAAGATAACTTCATAACTGGGTAAATATTCATCTTACTAAAATGCCTTCGACTCCCAAATTTTACTTGAAAAGTAGCCTAATCATTCTGGAATGAAAGAGCTGATCATTTTATTCCAGGGTAGAAGAAAAACAACTTTCAGCACACAGAAATTTTAGAGTTATAGAGATAAACAGATGTAAAGAGAAAGAATATAATCATTTCAAGTTGCCCGTTTTCCTAACAGCTGCCCTCACTTTTTTTCCTGCACTTTCTCTCTCCATTAATATAACTCAAGTTTTCCGTTTATTCAGAGCTAAAACCTTACAGTCATTTTTAATCGTGCGTGAGTCCAGATGTTCCCATCTCCAAGACACCCCTGTGTTCCCAGTGCCTGCTTCCACATTGCCTTCTCCAAGCCAACCTTTCTAGTTTTGTCAGAATTATCATTCTAAGAGAGGGGGGAAAAAAACCTGAATTATGCTTCTCTTGCCCTACAAAGGCTAACTCCTCATCTGTAACTGAAGAATGAACTCCAAACTTTTTAGCTTATTATACAAGGTGCTAACAATATGGCCCCAACCTGCACCCCAAGCCCCAGCCTCGCTTTCCGCTATACCCACACTCTCCATTCTCTAACAATCGCTGAATGACAGCTCCCACAGCAAGACATGTTCTTTTCTGCTTTCTTACACATCCAAGCACTCTCACACTCTTGGGCCCTTTCTGAGGCCTGGGGGACACTATTATTTCCACCGTGCATGAAATCTTGCCTGTTGCTTACGGTCAAGATGTTATCTATTCACTGAAAGCTACCCTGATAACGAAGCCTTCCTCTGACTTTCCACAAACCTCTGCACTGATTATAATATTGATTTTATTCTGTCCTAAATGATGGTTGGTTGTTTATGTCTACCTCTGTTGACCTGTCCTGCTTTTCTGTTTTGCTTTTTAAAGAGCTGTATTATAATCAAAAGAATAAGGGAAACTTGCAGGGAACAGAAAACAAAGGGATAGAAATGAAAATGTATTGAATACTACAATTAGGGAGAAAGATTTTTTTTCAAAAATATTTCCTTTTAATTAGTAACTGGCTAGATAGTAGTGTAAGCTAGATTTCATTTCACATTTGTTTTAAAGTGATGTTTTACTGCAGTTAGAAATAAATTAGGTATCTAGTGAATGAAAGGGAAAAAATGGTTGACCGAGATTGGTGTAGAAATGAGAAAGGGTGAGAAAGGGTGAGAAGGGCTGTATAAAGTCTGTAAAACAAAAATATCTTTTTGTTTTAATATCCATAAACTGTTCTTCCTTTAATGTAAGTTGCTGATACACTGAGTTATCTACTTTCATGTGATGTCACTACCACCATAACCACTAAAGCTACCTAGTCATGGCCAACACAGACTCACACATTTTGCTCCCACTGCAAACCACCAATAACTATGAACCAAGCCTTGTATACAGATATTGTTTTTAAATATTCAGAAAAGATACTTTAGATACAATGAAAGATATTACATGCAAGAATCACTATTATGACAAAAGTAAATCAGGAGTGGGTCTCAAGAAGTTGAAACTAGTCTTGCAAGTGCCTCCAACTTCCCCCACCAAAAGTCTCAAGGAGGACACTGGCAGTTAATGTTAACATAACCTACTCCTCATGGCTTTCTTGACTTTCAAGATCAGAATCAGTTTCTCTCTCTCTCTCTCTCTCTCTCTCTCTCTCTCTCTCTTTAGTTTTACATGTAGTTATGTACAATTTAAGTTTATTCTAGTAGTTAGGATTTTGAGGAGCAAAAGCACAGGCACAGGGGAGACAAATATTTGTTCAATGATGACTGTTTTAAGGAGCAGACCAGTTCCCTTCCTCATATAACTTGATTTAAACCTAGTCACAACCTCATGATATAAGCATTATTTCACTCATTTTACAGGCTCTTCATTGAGAATTAGGTACTTGCCTAGCACTGTGGTAGGTAACTCTAGGGTACCAAAAACTTGCCACGCTGTGCACCATGATTTTACAACGTAGGTGAGAAATCTATGAAGATGACATACCATCACAAACATGCTCCTAAATAATGTAACAGGCACTTGGAGAATAAAACTGCATGGAAATAAGATGCTGTTGTAAAGTGCTGACACGGAAAAAGAAATAGGAGAGTACAGTGAGGTCCAAGCAAGAAGGAGGCAGGGTGAGCTTAGACTTGGCCTTGAACAATCAAGAAAGGAAAATGGGGAGGAACCTGGGGTGAGGTCCTGAAAATTTACCTGAGAAGTTTGAATGAGATAAATAAAATGGTAACACGGTCAACAATGTATTTTGGCTTGATTTTACAGAAGGGAGAGAATTATGAATGGCGGAAGGTCAAGGGGGCAATAGCTCCATCATTTGTTTCCCAGATTATTCCATTTCCTAAACTTGCTGGTTAACTGTACTGACGTGGTTTTGGAGTAGATGACTTTTTGAAATAGGAAGCAAAGTTGCAGCAGCTGGGAGTCGTCATAAGGTCCCAACAAGATTTCTCATACGCACATCACAATTTAGAAGGTAACAAGAGCTGGTCAGCTTCTTTCATTAAATGCTCCTAGAAAATTTATCTCCTGAAAATCCATGTCACCTTACCACCATAATAACCATTGTCACCTATATCCCTGTCTGGTCTTTGATGTCGCCTCCTTTCATAACCTAAAACTGGCGCTCCCATCCTCTTCTCTTAACTAAACCATGTTGATCTACACTTCTGAGCGTCATGAGACTCTCTCTGACTTGGGGTGAGGCTGCTTTTCCACAATCATCTCTTGTGTCATGACAACATCAGCTTTTTCACCGTCATTTCTTCTAACACTATAGCATCTGCATATTCTACTCCCAGCGCAGGTTTTTAAAAATATTTTCTTGCTTTCCTCTCCAGTTTTCATAATCCTCATGTTATTCTTGCCTTCAGACTTCATTATTCGTATGAAATTGGGACACTATTATATACATTCTTAAGTATCTTTTCACATCTTGCTGTTAGAAAACCCTCTAAAATATCCAAACCCCCTTGAGACCCAAATTACGTGTTTCAAATGTTATCCTTCTGCAATCTATCACTTTCAGGTCAATTTGTAATTACCATGCTAAATTTTTATTTCTAAAACTTTTTTTTAGAGCTATGAATTTATACCTATCCTTTCTGAGAAGTTTCTGATACTCACTTTTCTAAAATCTCTAATTATATCCACTGGGTTTAAAATTTTATGCTCTAGGATGAGTCACTTTCCCATAAGGTTCTCGTCACTTCCATGTCACCAACTAGCTATTTCTTA
>NW_006442484.1:33952178-33991677 GCF_000325575.1 Pteropus alecto
CTCTCTCTCTCTCTCCCTTCTAAGACAAAAAATTATCAGCAAGTCAAATCTGGTATTTATTACATGGAATGAAGCTTTCAGCAAATACTGACATAGGGTCCTTTCTTATTCTATATCTTCTCTCTGTATAATACATATCAAAAAAATTAACATTAGAGTTAAAGATCAAATCTGGGCTTTTACAAATAATAGGAGTGAGAGGGCTATTGATAAGAGCAAAGAGAGCAATGTTTACATACATCAAAGAGACCAACGACAAAAAGAGAACAAACTTTCTAGAAAAAAATGATAAAATAATCTTCTACTACATTTGGAATATGATATGATTCAATAAAAAACTGCTGGTTTAATTTCTCAAATGCATATTTACTTTATACAAAACATGACACCACTCCCTTATTTTATGGTTATTTAAGTCTATCTTCTTGAAGTTAAAACTCATCTTACGTCATTCAAAACTAGCTGAGGAACAATTTGTCTTTTGAAATCCTTTTCCCTTCTCTTACACCTCAAGAATTTGAGGGTTAGCTTCATTTTTCTGTTTCCTACAAAGTTATATTTTTAGCTCGTTAGACTTTATGGCGCTCTATCTACCTGTAATTATGCTGCAAAAGCAGAAGAAGACGCCAGCAGCAGACAAGATAGCAAAAGGCCTATTTGTGGTCTTGAACAGCTGCAATCGGGCAGGGCGTGCCTGGCAAAGTTCCCTCTGATTCTGGCCAGCCATGACAAACCCTAAGAGCTAGACTTGCTTTCAGAACAGTCCCTAGCACAGGACATTATTTCACTGCCCTGGAAGCAAAGGGTGCAGTCCAAGAACAAGAGGGATGATTAAAAGAGTAACAGGAGAAAAGCACAGGGAGGGTGCGAAGACTGATGGCATTTGGAAGGCTCTCCAGAGCCTGGAGAACCACCACCCACCGTCCCACCCTCCTCTCTAAAAACAAAACAAAGCAAAACCACCACCACCTTCTTAGGGAAGGCCCGATGTTACCTTTAGTTCCAGCTTGGAAATACTGCCCATATAAGTTTTGAAATTTTTTTTTTTCTTAAAATAAGAAGTAATATCTCTACCTTACCCTGGATATCAAAAACAAGATGCTACTAATGAAATGTTTAGAAATGGGAATATTTTTCAGGGAATATTCTCTAGTGGACATCTTCTTCCGAGTTATGTAAAATTCCTTTTGTAAAGGACCATTATTGTCTTTGGAGAAATAAAAGATGCTTTTATATGTGCAGGCTTTTATAGCTCAAAGTCATTAGAGGCTTTTAGTCTTTATACAATAATCTTTGTACTGTACAGTGCTTCTGGCTCCTTGGTTTAAATTAGTGCTTTCTTACTTAGTGAGTAAATGTAATTGCAGCAAATTAGTATATTTATATCTATTCATCAGCAATATTGGCATATGATATAAATTTGTTTTGGAATTTTATACACATGCACACATTTCTTCAGAAGACTCAGAAAGGGTGGCAGTGAGAACAGAAATAGGAACAAGGGCATAAGAATTCCCAGAGATAAGGGTGAACAACCCAGACCACAAGAGTACTGGTGGCTAATGAAGACAGACTACCATTTCCTGGCTGGAATTAAGAGTTTTACATGCATTTAGGATAAGGGTTGCCAGTAACTACACCTTTGTGACAAACAGAAAGTTTCTCTTATTATGAGATAGATTGGCCCCCAAGAGGTCTTGAGAGAGAGAGAGAGAGAGAGAGAGAGAGAGAGAGAGAGAGAGAAAGAAAGAAAGAAAGAAGGAAAGAAGGAAAGAAAGAAAGAACATTCCTCAAAAAGATCTAGACATAAGTGTTTAAATAATTCAGACTTTACTTTCCATATGCCAATAAAGTCAACTTCTACTGAGAAAATGTTCCAATTTATTTTGTTATGCCGGCATTTTGTTGATGTTAATGCTGACTGAATAAATGTCTGAGGACTTAGAACTTCGAAGCTCTGTCACCAAGTCGATAATGAGGATAATGAGGATTCACAGATTTGTCTTATACTGAACCTCTCGTATAACACAATTTATATCACTCTATAATATGATCAAAGAAATATTTAGCAGCTAAAAACAACAAGAACCACCGCTACTTACGGTTGACACAGCTTCACCAGGTCCTGGTCCGTGGTGTTGGGAGGCAGTCCTCGGATATAGAGATTCGTCTTGCTTAGCTGATCCCATCCTGAGTTGCTACTGCTGCTACTGTTGTTATTACTGCTGGTGGTGCTGGGGCTGGGAGGGGCCATGGGGTGGGCTGGGACCAGAGACTGCTGAAAAACAAAGATCGAGCGTTAGAACAACACTAGATGGAAGGTATTTAGCACCATTCGGTTGCTTGATCTCCAAAATAAAATGAAGTTACCAAGATATAAATACAGATTATCTTAAGCTATTTAATATATACATTTTAATTTACACCGTAAAAAAGATCTGTTCATTCTCCCAAAAAAGCCTTCTCCTTCAAACATGAAATTAATAATCAGATTTATTCAGTCGACTATGCTCTATGTGCACTTTAAATATGACTAAATTTATGTAAGATTAATTTATTCACACATTTTTAAGGAATACATCTATTGAGACTCAAAATGAACTTGCATGAAGTTATGTGATAATATCATTTTAATATACAATAACCTGAAAATCACTAAACTTTCGAAAAGGTTTTCAAATTCTGAAGAAAATTTGATTGAAAGTTGCTGATCATTGTATTGACTCCTGGGGGAAAAAAAAGATTACTCTGCAAGTGTAAGAAAGTCAGAGTTCAACCAAGATGCTCAAATAAGGAAGACTTCACCAAGTCCAAAGACAGGCACACAGCTTCATTGAGACATCTGGATAAGATTTATAGGCATGCTGCCTTTCGCTCTGGCTAACCTTGTGAAATGTAAGCCCTATGAGAATGGTGAAGTGGTTGGAAATCTTCCCGGGCCTGAGAGCAACCAACATAACTTTTATAAGGCCTGCACCCAAGGGTTCAGTGTGGTTTCACGGTTAGCAGCCACCTAGGAAGATTGTCCAAAACTATACTCACAACAGATAATTCTCTGTTAACCAATCAAAAGTGGCCACACACTTCTCTATGCCTATGCCACACACATGACTTTTGAGGAAGTTAAATGGTTCAGTTTAAGATGGAAGTGAACACACTCCAAAGTGTCCTCACAGCAAATGCTCAGTGGTTTCATAGCAGAATAAAAAATTTTTCACCTCTCATCTTCTAAATAGTAAATATACTAACCCAAGGACATCACTTAAAAATCAGATGGTCACCAGACATTCAACAAAAATTTCAAATCTTACAGCTTGATTTTCACTATCGCAAACAAGAAAATTAGGTATATCTAAGATGCAATTAAATTTCACTTTGCAAAGTTCGAAAAGCAGACTCCCTTGGCAGTAAATGTAACACTGCTTAGCGGGTCAGCGCTCTCGACTATCCACGATAGATATCTGGCTCTGTACCCTGTCTCTGCCACGATCACTCTAATTCCTCAGTGTCCCAACACACTAATCCTCAGCAATCTGACATGTAACCATTTCTTCATGTCCTATACTATGCGGAGTCTTCTCACTCACTGCCCATGGTTCTTGCTAAGATCATCGAGTCCAAACACCACTTTATCTAAAGAGATTCTCTTTTAGAAGGACAGCAGCAAAATGCCCACAGTTCTTGCTAAGATCATCGAGTCCAAACATCACTTTAAAGAGATTCTCTTTTAGAAGGACAGCAGCAAAAAAGGTTAACAATAGTCAATGCATAAATAAAGGCTGACTTTGAACCAGGAATATCAGTACCGCTTAATCCAAGAAAAATCCTGCCTGACATCATATCTTCTCAAATCTCTTTGATTTATGGTCTTAATTAAGCAGTTGAACTCATATCCTCTCTTCTCATCCCTGGTTTTTCTCTAAGGGATGAAGAGTTCATTTTCTAGATGTAAAACTAAGAATAAGTCCTGTCCTTTGCTCTGCCACAGGTGGCACCCCGGCCAGCCAGCCAGCCATGCCACACAAAGGCCTGCATTCCTTCTCCGAAGTCACACAATATATCTGCTAGTTGCTACCTGAAATTAGCCAGGCATCCCCTATTTCTCACTTCAGTTAACAGAGGGGTTGGGAAGTAACAAATGCATCTGCCTGTCTCAAGCTTCCGATTACAAAGAACTTATAGCTGTAGACAAAGCTAGGCAAGACCAAATTTTTTCTTAAATCATCTTTGATTAATGTGCGAGAACCTGTCCTTGCCACGAACTACACTGTTCTCTGCAGTTGGACCCAGATGGTATGTTTAGCGCAGCTGCTCAGGGATCAAACAGGGATACTTGGTGGTAAGACTTGGAGAAGTCTGAAAGAAACGATGGGTCTGGTCCATCCCCATCTCTCAGTGGGATTATACCCACACAATGCAAATGAACCATCACACATTTTAAAGAGGCATGCCCAGTCTGCACCAGCACTAATCTCTGCTTTCCTCTGGGGTTGAAAGTGGAGAGCCGGGTGTGGACTTGTATGGTTACGAGAAACATTTTGGGAGTATGATTTACTTGAAGATTATTTGGACATGAAGGTAGTAGGTCTTTACTTATATATTTATCTTCGGAAGTAGAACCATGATTTACATCTCAGAATTTACACTGCTGATTTAAAATATCTTTGACAGGCCTCCGTATTTATTACAGTAATATTTTCCGACCCTGGAAAGTAGGTGGGGAGCAGATACAGCCTGTCCCCCGCCTCTTCCCCTCTGTTCTGCCCTAAGGGGAAAGAAATCTTCTAGTACTCGGATCCCAGTGGGGGAGAAGAAGGTTCCTGAATATACCGTGAAAACGAGGCCTCTGGTGAATCCTATACAGGACACATTCAAATTCAAATGTTATCCTAATATCAACTCTTTCCAAGAACTAGCTGAAGACAGAGAAAGATATCTGAAAGAGAGAAGCACTGAATTATTCTAGGTTACTAATGTTTTATTTCTTGGTACAGAAAACTTTATATCAAAGATTTAAGTTTTCACGACTTGCTAAAATTAAAATTTTAAGTCCTAATAAAGACTGGAGAAGAAAATTCAAACACAATAAAGCTGATTACTACTATTTAGAATGGGTTAATGATAATTTTTAAAGCATGGTTAATAATTACTTTCATATATTACATGTTTAATACGTGCCAGACACTGTGCTTTATGTCCATTATCCCACTTAATCCAAACAAGGCAGGTAAATTACTGTCCTCCCATTCTGCGGATTAGGAAACTGAGTCTCAAGAAGAGTTAAGTAATGTGCATGGTCACACATTTAGTAGGTGGCAGGGCTGGAATTTTAACGCAGGTCTGCGGAACAATAAAGCCAGAGAGCCCTGAAACGGCACTCTAAATGGCACTCCAAAACACTGTCAACTGACAGTCCTAAATGCCCTACCTGTAGTCTTTCATTTTCCTGTGCCCACCCTTCCCGCAACTTAGTTACTAAATCCAAGTTTACCTAAAATATGACAATACCATTGGTGGCTATGTTTTCCTAAGAAGAAGTGTCAAAAAGCCTTTAAATTAATGATCACACAGCCTGTGTGTGTGTGTGTGTGTGTGTGTGTGTGTGTGTGTGTGTGTGTGTGTTTAACAAACATAGCTTTAAAAAGATTGTTTTTAAAAATTCTACCATATTATCTTTTCATTAGCAAAAAAGTGTTTTACGGCTGAACATCAGCGTCAGCATTTTAGGAAAGCTCAACTCAACCAGTGAAGAACTGAATCCTCACTCCCAGGTTGAAATGCTCTGACAAGTCTTTAACTCCAGAACTCTCTGATCAATTCAAAGCAATTACACTTTGTACTTATGCCTCAATAGCACAAACGGTGAATTAAAAAAAAAAAAAAAAAAGGCTTACAAAGGGACATTTCACCAAACTCCATTTTCATCAGTGGTTATCCTTTCACATTTTGCCTCTCAAAGCTCCTAAGCTGCCCTGGAATTTGAAAAGACCTCCCTCCCCCTCCCTTGGTTGAAGTTTGTAGCTAATTTACCCGAGTTCAACCTAATTAAGGAACTATGGCTAAGTGCTGACCCATCCTGGCACTAGTAGTCTATCCCATGGCGTAGTAGCCTATCTCAGCCTTTTCGATCCAATTTCACTGCTTCGGGTCAGGTAAACGAGCTATCTATCAAAGCTGTCTATTCGAAGGCAGGGAAAACAAGCTAATTCAGTTTTCATGTTAACATTTATCTGGGCTTTATTTGCATGTCAAAACTGATAGAGAAACACAACTGGTTAATAAAGGGGGTGGCTGTATTAGGCTCTCTCTGCTGAGTGGGTGTGGGCACCAGCAGGAAGACTGCTTGTCAGCAATCAGGGAGGACTTCCTGTGTGGAAAGTACTCGGGGAGGACTTCCTGTGTGGACAGCTCTGATGCCTCCATTCCACCAGGAAGGCCCACTCGCCTCCTACACTAAAGACAGGATGATCAACAACAGGCACATGACAAGTACAAACACAGTAAATCTGTTTCCCTCTCCATCGCATCATACCCCAACCCCAGCAGCACGCTAAGTAGTCTCTTCTACATAAATGCACGTCTAAAAGTCTTTTACAAAAAAGGCAAAAAACTAACCATGTGTGAACTAAAATATATTAGTAATTATGTGCATTGTTGTAGATCTCTATTCAGCAAAGACAATCAAAAAATAAAGGCCTGTCATAAATTCTATTGTCTCATTTCCTTCCTATTTTTTTAATGAGCTAAAGAATAGTGCTCTGACCAATCTGATAGCCAAAGCTGTCCTCTCCCTCTTCCCCTTACTTAGTAACTTCCCTAAGAATTTTAATACATTTTGAAGGGAAAGGAAACCTAGAATCTGTCTTTTAATTACTCTCAAGTCTTCCTTAAGCCTACCAATCCTTATAGTTCAAGAAAGCTATAATCTATAACCTTCATTCCCACTCTGCAACACCCCCCACCCACACACTCACACCCACACCCACACTCACACGAGAGAGAGAGAGAGAGAGAGAGAGAGAGAGAGAGAGAGAGAGAGAGAGAGAGGGACCCCACCATCCCAAACAAAATAGCAGGAAAGTAAACATACCAACTCTTTCCTTTATCCAGAAGCAAAAACCATCACCACAGTTGCTCCTGAGAACAGATGTAAGCTATGGAACAGTACAATTTTCACCAGGATATAATATCAAGCCTGGCAGAAACCATGTACTACATATACCATATACTACACTACTTCCATACACTGTTCCTCTCTGTAACCTTCAAGATGTAAAAGAAATTTAATAACTTAAGGGAATTATCAAACAGGAGGGTGGGGAAAGCATCCAAACAGGCCAATTTCACCACAGTTAGGATATTTTCTTTGTTTCCTCTTAGACATCTGAGTGGCTCAAAGAGGGCTAGGAATAGTAGCCGAGAAAGATAAAGTTCCTGGCACAGGGAGCTGGGGAAGTACACAATGTTGAGAAGTAGGAGGCAAATTAGTGAGAGATGAGAAACTGGACAGGAAGCAGATGTTCTTCCGGGTAGGTCAGACTGTGAAAAGACAGCATCTATATTAATGAAGAACAGTAGTGCCCCTACAGACATATAGGCTCTTACTTACCCATAATGTGGGAGAAAAGGCAAATGGGCAAATATCATTTAATCCCATTTGATGTTAGGCTACCAAAGTTTAAAATCACACAAGAAATTAGTTAATAAAACTTGTTCTCCTATCGTCACTGACCCTTATTTGGAGACAAACTTTGCAGCCTCAAAGACTATGAAACTGAGCAATAGATTATTCAATATTTTTGGTTGGATTACATCTGTCAAAGGAGAGAGGTTCATATTTTATGTTAGCTATTCAAATACAACCTAAAAATAAAAATGTCCAATAGACTTCACACTTTCTATTCTCCAAGATACCTACCGAAACTGATCCTTGCATGTAAAGCTGCAATCTATACATAGAAATCTCTTTACCTGAGTTCATGAATACAGCATTATTTTCTTAGTCTCCGTATTAAAAAAAAGTTAAGACTTGCATTGAATAGATAAATATCTGCTGAATACAACATGACTGACGGATTGAATGGAGACCATGTTCCAAAAGTGGAAATGAACTTAAGCCAAAAGGGGAAAGCTCTTAGAAATTAAAACAACTTGGTCAAGCTCTCGGGGTAGAGGTGCTGGCTGTGAAGGGAGTAAGAAGAAGAAAGGGTAAGTGAGTGCTGAAAATCCATAGTAGAAAAGATACCATAAATACAACTTGTGATTTCTGAGGTCAAATTTTCCTTCAAGGTCCCACAAAGAAACTAGATTCCTTATCATTCAAGCATCTTTTAATGATGTGGTTCTGTGCTCCAGCATGCAAAACAGCTCAATTGTTCTATTCCCTCCAGAGGTCTTTTCAAGAACCCCAGTGATCCCTCAAGTTGCCACCTGGAAACACACCAGAGTTCTTGACCTATTTGTTCCCTCTAGATTTTGTAACAGCAGTTTTAAGGGGAGAGAATTAAAAACAAACATGAAACCTCCATAAATACAGTCAACTAATCTTTGACAAAGAAGCAAAGGCAATACAATGGAACAAAGATTATCTCTTCAGCAAATGGTGCCGGAACAACTGGACACCCACAAGCAAAAAAAAAAAAAAAAATCTACACACAGACCCTTTATACTCTTCACCAAAATTAACTCAAAATGGATCACTGACCTTAATGTAAAATGCAAAACTATAAACGGTCCTAACATAACAGGAGAAAACAAGAGGAGAAAAACCTGGATGACCTTGGGTACGGTGTGGGCTTTTTAGGTACAACACCAAAGACAAAATCCAGGAAAAAAATAATTGGCAAACTGGAATTCATTAAAATCAAAAACTTCTGCTTTACAAAAAGCAGTTTCAAGAGAATTACAAGATAAGCCACAGACTGGGAGAAAATATTTGCAAAATGTACCTCTTACCAAGACTGTTATCCAAAATACTCAAAGAACTCTTAAAATTCAGCAATAAGAAAACGACCAACCTGATTAAAAAAATGGGCCCAAAATCTTAACAGACACCTCACCAAAGAAGATATACAGATGTCAAACATACATATAAAAAGCTGCTTCACATCAGATGTCATCAGGAAATAAAAATTAAAACAAGATACCACTGTACACCTGTTAGAATGCCCAAAATTTGGAAAAGTGACAACACCAAATGCTGTACAGAACCTGGAGCAATAGAAACTTGCATTCATTGCTGGTGAGAATGCAAAACGGTACAGCCACATTGGAAGACAATTTGGAGGTTTTTATGAGACTAAGGATACTCTTACCATATGATCCAGCAATCATGCTTTTTGGTATTTAGCTAAAAGAGTTGAAAACTTACATTCACACTAAAACTTGCACATGGATGTTTATAGCAACTTTGTTCATAATTGCCAAAACCTGGAAGCAATCATGATGTCTTGCAGTAGATGAATAAATAAACCGGTATATCCAGACAATGAAATATTATTCAATGCTTTAAGAAAAATGAGCTATCAAGTCATAAAAAAAGACACGGAGGAAACTTAAATGTATATTACTAAATAAAAGAAGCCAATTCGAAAAGACCGTATACCATATCACTCCAATTACATGACAGTCTGGAAAAGATAAAACTATGGAGATAATAAAAGATTAGTGGTTTCCAGAGGTTGAGGGGAGGGAGGGATGACTAGGGTGGAGCCCAGAGGATTTTTAGAGCAGTGAAAATACTCTGTATATTATAATGGTAGATACAAGTCATTATACATTTGTCCAAATCCACAGAATATAAAACACCAAGAGTGGACTCTAAGGTAAACTATGACACTTTGAGTGATCATGATGTGTCAATGCAGGTTCACCTTTGGTTAAAAAAAAAAAAGTACCATTTCGATGAGCGATGTTGATAATGAAGGAGGCTGTGCATGTGTAGAGGCAAAGGTATATGGGAAACCTCTGCCTTCCTCTCAATTTTGTGGTAAGCCTAAAACTCAAAAAAAGCAAAGTCTTGTATATATATTTTTAAAGACCCAACATGAAAATACCAGACTGAAGGAGTTAAATCTAAATAATTCACCAGAAAACTGGAGGGCCAAGAAAGGAAGTGAGGGATTAAGCAATAGGTTCAAAACTGCCTTACCAGAAAACACATTCATTAGGAAGAAAAAGCTTTTAACCATGGGCTCCTGGCCTTATCTACCCTTAATTGTATCACATATAATAGTGTGGCATGGTAGTTTCTAAAAATAGTAGGAGTTCAACCAAGGGAAGATCAGGGATGAAAGGGCCTGAGACAGAAAGGTTGCAGAGGATTCTCAGAGGGGGTAGACAGCTGAGTGAGCTGAATATTAATGGAAAGCCATTAAGAGTAAGAGGATGGCAGTGCTGAAAGGGGTGGGTGTGCGGGGACAGGAGGAAAGGAGGCAACAAAGATACAGACAGGAAGGATCATTCTCCAGGAAAGCCAGTAAAGACCAACCTTGGTAGATTCGGAGAGCGAGTTGATTTCGGGGGGGTTGGGAGGGTGGTACTAGGAAGGCAGTAGGATAACCTAGAAATCAATGACAGAATATGGATAGGGTGTCACAGATTACTGTACAGAGTCTCAGAGGGAGAAAAGAGAATTTAAAGATGATAAATGAAGAGGACAGCTTGTGGGGAACATAAGAAAAGCATATAGAAAAGAAAAAGTATTGTATGGGAAAATCTGAATACCTGGATTCAAACCCTGCCTTGGCCAGTAACTGGCATGTCATCATCTCTGGGCAGCTCAGTTCCTCACCTGGAAATGAGTGGGTAAGACTGGATGATTTGTAAGCTCCCTTCCAACTCACAAATTCTAACACTGGAATAAATGCTTCGTGCCATCTCCAGTTAAGACATATCAAGGCAGAACCCAGCCAGGCTCTTGGGTACTCTTATCCGTCTGCCAAATAGCCAGCGAAATGGAGCATGAGGTTAAACAGGCAGACTGAAGGAAGTTACGCCATTTCATGGTACAGCTCAAAGACCGGCCGAAATCATTATGGTCCAGTTTCCCAACACCACCTAGGCCAGGTACTGATACATATGCTATACTAAAATCACTAATAAAGTTTAAAGGAACATTTTTTAAATGACATAATATTCGGTTTCCAAAACTAAAGTGTTCCTAATGTGAAAATATTACAGCTAAAATTACCTTAATAACTTAGATCTATCAAAACTTTATATTGGTTAATAGCCTGGCATCTTTTGGTTTCAAAATGCCATCAGTATAAAAACTTGCATTTCACATTGTTTAATCTCTTATATATAAAAAGACCATGTAATAGCTCCAAGACCACCTTAAAAGAAAACTCAAAACAATAAGCCAATTATATTCCAAGTAGCCAACTATTAGAATGTGGTAAATATAAAATCCTGTCCAACTTCAGGTGCAAAATTATTCTTCTGGATTCTAAATGCAAGTGGATGGAGAGTTTTTCTCCTCCTTCTGAGCCCCAAATGAAAGATTTTCAGATCCACGCCAATTTTCCTCCTTGACACAGGAACTTATGAAGGGGGTGAGAACAAACTCTTCCCTTTAGTTCAAAATAAGTTTAAAAAAAAAAAACTTCCCAAGGGAAGTGCAGCATTACCTTTATCAGGACAGTTCAGAACACCTCTGCAATGCTCTGAATTTCCTGCCTCACCCCAAAGAAGTCAGACTACCAGTGTTGACAACTTCCTTCCAGCTGCTTTTAAAGTCCACGTAGAGTATAGTTTGTATCTTCTCCTAGCATTTCTTGTAAATAAAGAATTATCACCAAGATTGCAACGTCCTCAGGGTGGAAATAAACAATAACTTTCTTCACATTAAACAATACTTACTGAAAGTATTATAAAATGATTAACTGAACATTAAAATTAGAAAAATTATGAGTCAGCTTATCTAAAGAAAAAAAACACCAAATGAATTTATTCTAGTTTTTTTTAAAGATGCAAAGGGACATGAGAATGACCTACGGTATTATGACTTTAACAAATTAGTCCCTGGAGAAAAAAGCATTATCTGTACTTTCAGGAACTTGAACAAGTATTTGAAATCTCCCTATAATAACTTGTAAAAATGAAATCTTATCTGACAGTGTTGTGATTTGTATACAGCCTAAGTAAAACATCTACAGGAGAAAGTTTTGAGTTATTATCCAACAACAATTATATTTTTTTCTTTCTCACGATAAAATCCAGCAGCTTACATCTGCTACAATGCATGTAAATCTCTCTGTGTGGCTAGTGTGTTTGTAAACAGAAGGGGTTCAGTAGATGGTTGTCTCTGAGGTACACTGCCTCTGCTACAAAACACACTTGATTTTTTTTTTTTAACTTTTTTCCCTGGGATCCACCTAAAAAATTAACTTTTTTTTTTTTGCCTGAGATCTCAACTCTGTGTATACAATACAGGTGCAGACATATAAAACTGAAACGAAAGTTTTATGAGTTATTTTCCTTTATCATATGCAAAGTACCCTACTATTATATTTTCTTGTCTATTTTGTTTAAAAAAAAGAAATGCTAATAGCAATCTACTGAACTGATTTGAGATCCCAGTAATATTACAACTTGCAAGTTAAAAAACAGTGTCTGCTGCCTTTAAACTCTGACGTTCACAGGAATCACCTGCATTGTAAATATGCAGATGTTGACTCAGCCATTTGGGTGGGGCCAAGATTCTGCAGTCCTAGCAAGCTTCTGGTGATGTCCATGCAAAAGGTAGCACTCAAGGCAATAAGTATGCTTGGTGTGTGTGAGGATAAATTTTAGAAAGGTTCCTTTCCAGCCTTAAGAAGGAGCAAGCTGCATCTATTCACAAAATGAGATAAAAAAATCTTTGTTCATCTGATTTCCAATCCAATTATCACTCAGAATCACAAAATGTTAGAGCTGAAAGAGACATCAGCTCACACAGTCAAATAATTCTCTAATGGAAGTCTAACAGGATCCCGAGAGATGGGTCTGGGGAGTGGAGGTGGAGTCAGTATTTTTACATTCATCAAAGACAGCTAAGAGGACTTGGCTTTTAAAATGTTGAGGAACCGATCTCATTCAATGCCCCTTTTTTTAAGAAACTTGAGGCTCAGAGAAGTCAAAGTATATATATATCCCAAGGTTATACAGCTAATTTAAGGCAGAACTAGGTCTCCATTCCCACTACTGCTATCAAAAAGCACCAGCCCTTGTTTGCTATCAGGATTGTAGCAAGGATGAAGGTACAGGCCAAGTTTTCTTAATGAGTATTAAAAGGGAAAATTTAAATGCTAGCCCTGTTAAGACATCATAGAGAAAGTATATATTTTGTATAGCCTCTTTTATACTTCTTAGACATCTAGTTTCTTGCTTACCAAAATGGGGGTACAGGGTGTCATACCATCTATTAAATTTATAATTCAAAATTTCTTTAAAAATTTTTGTGAATGCCACCATTTCTATTTTTGTATTTATGGTAAAAATTTGTGGATAGTATACACAATCATTATCTGTACGACCTATGAGAAGATACAAAAATCAAACAGATTAATTATAGCAGTTTGTAGCCTTTCCGTCTGAGAAATTCATTCAGGGTCAATTGACGAATTTAATAGCCATAGATAAGGAAACCTTCGAAGAATCACTAGAATTACTTGCCTACCCACTGTCTTCAACTCTGTTTCCTTACAAAACAAAACTGATTTGTAAGACTTCTCTTTTCATGTATTCTGGTGTTGGCTTTTATCCTAAAGTTTCACAATGACTATACTCATATGAATTCTCTAGGACAAGCTGGTTTTCCTCGCAAGTCCAAAAAGTTACAGGAACCCTGTTGCTGGCAGCTGGCCAGCATACTTGGAGAAGTGTTTCTCTTTTGACCCGATAAGCATTTCTCCATTTTTGTAGGGACAAGTTTTCTGACATGTCAGATTTCTCTTGATCAATACTGCACACGTACACTGAATATCTACTGCTACCAAAAGTCCAGAGACTTTCCTCTTTTTGATGGAACCAGCCCTGCACTACTGTCTAATCATGTCAGGAGCCATGCTATCATCTTGGAATACCCAAGTGCCTTGGGAGCTAACTAACCCAAAAGCTGACACAGTTCATTCCTTGCCTTCATCTTTTCTGAAGTAGGTAAACTGATGTAGAACTTCATTCTGCAATAAGCAGAATCTGGGAAATGGTTTCACTATTTACATGTAATCCAGACATAGCTTTTTTTCCCCTTTTAATCCTCAAATTATTTCACAACTCCTTTTATTTAGAGTAGGGACCTGTTGCTCAAGAAGAAAAAAAGTGAAGCTATTAATCTCCCTGAATACCTTTTTATTTTCGGTTGCTAACGGTAATCACAAAGCATTAGTTTCATCACCTTTAATGAAATGAGCAAAATGTATACATTGCTGGTTATTGAAAATTTCAGAAGGAACTTCTTTTCCAAGGAAGCTTGGACAACATAAAGTTCTGTCTCTCTAAAACAGAGACTCAGAACCTTTGTGTATTTGAGGGGTGGGGGAGTCTTGGTGTGGGGTCACATACCTCACGGCAACACAGCAAGTAGTTACCACACTTAAGTATTACCATACCTTTTCTTCTCATTTTATTTTGCTTCATTATAATATCAAATTAAATCTTTTACCTTTGCTGCACAAACATGCAATTTTTCACTCTGAATCATGATCTCAGATTAACCTAATTCATTAGTGACAAGTACCCAAACTGGGTTTCATAAATCTCTCCCCTTCTAACTGCACAAAACAGGAAAACAACACCATCCCTTCACACCCCCCACAAAGAAACAAGTTTATGAAGAAAACTGTGCCTAAATGGACACTGGCTTCAGGAGACTCCACATTCAATAACCAGTGCGGGGGATTAGCTCTCTGACCCCATCCACCAAATCCAAAGCGGTCAGTGAGCATTACAGGAAAGGGATCAGGCCAGAGCCCACACATCACTGTGGACCCCAGCCTGGATAGAGCCAACAGAAGCAAAGGTCCAGGTGTGGCCTGCAGCCACGCTAGGATCGCCTAACGAAGTGAACATGAAGAAGAATGGAAACTTCAGTGCTCCAACAGTATCAAACCATTTTACTACAAAAGAAGAAACAAAGGAGGGGGGGATATAAATAGTTTTTAAATTTCTCTTTTTCCATACAGACAAAACACAGCCGATACTTTCTTTACATTTGGACTAGATTTAATCTCAAAACAGTATTCTCTGCCCAATTTAAAAATCAGAGAATAGAACAAAGGAATGAACTAAAAAGAAAATTGGATTTAAAAAAAAAAAAAATCAGAACCAGGCACTATAACTTCTAGTATGGAAAAAATTTAGGGATGAAGGGCAAGCTGCCTTTTCTACACTGTGGACAGGAAGCCAGAGAAGCAGGTCCACACCTCACGACAGAGAGGATGTCAGTTGCTGCTCTGCTCTTTCCTGCAACCCAATAGTTGCTCCCAGTTACATAAGAATTGTTCAAATTAAAACACCATCCTACTTTTAGAAGAACTTCCATCACCAGGCAAATTAAGATACAAATCTAAAGGACAGCTTAATTCTGTCTGGATATACTGTTAAAAGATCAAAGGATCATATGTACATTGTAAATAGTGGGACCAGAACTTATACATAAAATTGTTAAATAGGTTGTCTCTTTCTGCTGTCTCCAGAAATACAGGCAGAAACTTTGCCTGAATTATAGACTAACTTCATCTCTGTTCTTTCCTATTGCAAAATCCAATCTTACTTTGCAATAATAGCTAATGTGCAAATCCTTGCTAGCAGTTATCCTTCTAAAAGCAGACAAAATACCAAGAACAATATTTTTCTCTTAATTGAGGGGGTAGGTTTAGCTATTTGTTTATTCATTTTAGTTGGGGCTATCTATAATACTTCATAGTCTTCTTACTATGAAAGTAGGTAGAGTCTTTAAAACTAGCTAAATAAGCAAAAAGCAAAGGGGGGAAAACCATTTGAATCCATGATAACTTATTGAAACGTCCCCCCCCCCCCCATGGAAACTGAGTGTCATTCATAGTCTTAACTGCTAACATTGTTGCGCATTTACTGCTTTTGGTAGCGAGATAATGCTTTGTATGTATTCTTTCATTTAATCACAATAAGGAAGATATGATTATCACCATTACACAGATAAGGAAACAGAAGTGAAGACCTCCAATTCACCAAGGAGGTGGCAGTCTGGTTGTGAAATAAGGTCTTTCTGATAACTTTCTTAGAAGCTAAGTAGAAGAAAAATGGGAGTAAGGGAAGGGTATGCAAATATAGTTTTCACTGTATTTGGGGGCTTTACTTGACATACGATTGCTTTAATTAAGGCTTTTAGAAAAACTGACCTTTGCCATGAATAGTCTACCTATGTCATGGTTATGAAAAATCTTTTTAATGCTCATCAAAAAACATAACCAAGAAACTGGTTTTGAAACAGTGAAACTTAGTGACATGTCCTTCTCTACTCCAATTCCAACAGTACAGCATGACTATGAAGGAATATTGTGCTCGAGAACATTCAGGCCACTTGCTTTCCTTTAGATTTTCTCACTATAGGATATTTTTATCCCAATAAAGCGTTAACACTTTCTAATATATTTCCACATTAGAATTACAGAACAAATCCAAACCCCGAGCTTGTAAACCCCTTGAGGACATGAGACCACATCCTGCCTAATAATCCAACCCTGTATATATAGCACAGAGCCTGGTCCAAGTGCTTCACGTGTTTGGTGAGGGAACAAACATAGACTGGCATATGTTAGAAACCATGTAACTGATGCAATGGTCAAAATGCTCTATATTAAAGAGCTCTGAGGCATGAGGAGGGTAAGAGAAGTTAGCAAGGGCTAGATGGTGGTGGAGCCTAGGTTTTTAGGAGTTTGACATCTAGGAAGATATGCATCAATCATATCATTTTCCTAGCTGAAAAAAGATCTCTGCTTTCACTAGAAATCTATCATATTTCCTTTCCAGACTAACGCATCTCTGGAACAATTTCCCAAGTCTCTTGACAGGTGGACTTTTAAAATTCCTAGTTTAGACTTTAAAACACCAGGGACACTAGCTAAATTATGATTGATAGTGAGAATTATAATTCAGAGAAAAGTATGAGTCCTAATAATCTTAATCTTATTGCCTTTGGATTCATGAGGCATGCGAGTATCTGTCTTTTCAAAACAGATTAATCAGAATTACTATAAACCTTCAAGGAGATGCGATCACTTTGAGATCCTCCTGCCTTTGGTAATAGCCGCATCTGGTCAGGCAGTTGTTATTCATTCTTGCCAGGATTCGCTTTATTAAACTCTCAATTGAAAAATGACACCTTCGCTCCAATCCTTTTAATTAATTTTTAACCTTAGAGAAGTGTAAGGCAAAGGGTAATTTGGAGCACTAACTTCTTAATAAAGACAACTGAGCAGTCTGATAAAATTCTTTCAGATGAATCACAAACCCACCCACTCCCAAACTCCAGCATTACTTAAAAAAGAAGAAAAAATTACTTTGTGAAATGTACCTCATCTCTTTAAAGAGTTAACTTAAATGTAATTATAACCAACCTAATGCAATATAAATATGATTAGTTTCTGTTAGGAAATTTCAAACTGACAGTTTATACCGTAACTACAATATTATTTACACGTATTAAGCTATACTCAAGTTAAAATGTAAATGGAGAAAAAGTGGAAAATAGCTGTCTTAGTTTCCTAAGGCTGCTGTAACAAATTACTACAAACTGAGGGGCTTACAACAATAGAAATTAATTCTCTCACAGCTCAGGAGGCCAGAAGTCTTAAAATCAAGATGTCAGCTCCCTCTGAAAGCTCTGGAAGAGATTCTTTTCTTGCCTCTTCCCATTTCTGGTGGTGCCTGCTGTTCCTTGCTTCCAAGTGGCATAATTCCAATCTCTGCCTCTGTCTTCACATGGCCTTCTCTCTGTGTCTGTGTCCTACTGTCTTAGGGCACTATTAGGGCACCAATCATTGGATTTAAGGCCCGCCCTAAATCCATTTTGATTACATCTCAAGACCCTTAACTAATTACATCTGCAAAGATCTTATTTCCAAATTAAGTGACATTCTGAAGTTCTAGTTAGACATGAATCTTAGGCAGACACTATTCCAACCACTACACTGGGTTTCTCTAAAGGCCGAATTTCAAACTCTCCTAATCTTTTTAACTAAAAAATCTGGAGGAAAATGTGAAAGGATGAAGTACAAACTAGTACTTACACAACAGTCATGGCGATGGAGAATACAGCATAGGGAATACGGTCAACATTATTGCAAGGGCTGTGTGTAGTGCCAAATGAGTGCTAGTTGGGGGAGCGGGGGGGGTCACTTCATAAATTATATAAATGTCTAGCCGTTGTACTGTACATCTAAAATATAAAATAATAAAGTAAAAATTAAATATCTGAGCTCTGTAATCAAAACATGTATAGAAAATTATTATACAAAAGCATTTCTTAAGTTATAATACCTATCAATTCTTTCATCATAATTAGACCCAGAAGAAACTTAAGGGGTATCTTGTCCAGCCTCATCTAAAAAATAAAATTTTTCTCTATGGCATAGAGATTGAGGGTGAAGGTGGTGGGATCATTACAAGATAGCAGATGCTCCAAATTATTTATAAAACATTTTGGATTGCTATAACATATAATGAGTCTAGTCTCCCCTTCTTTTAACCGAATTTAAGTCTTTAATGATAACTATCACCCACCCCCACCCACCCCCACCCACGGTATTCCTTTAAACCAGTGGTCCCCAACCTTTTTGGCACCAGGGACTGGTGCTCCTATGAGAATCTAATGCCTGATGATCTAAGGTGGAGCTGAGGCGGGGATGCTAGCGCTGGGGAATGGCTACAAATACAGATGAAAGTTTGTTCACTTGCCCACTGTTCACCTCCGCTCACCTCCTGCTGTGTAGGCCAGTTCCTAACAGGCCACTACCAGGACCAGTCTGCAGCCGGGGGTTTGGGGACCCCTGCTTTAACCTCCAAACAGATGTCAATATCTAAACAACTTCTTTGGCCTAGACATCTTCTAAGGATGCAGCATAGCAAGTAGGAGTGAAAGGATGGATACTGAAATCGCAATGCTTGAGTTCAGTTCCCACCACTGCCACTCACTACGACTTTGGGCAAATTACTTAACATCTCCAAGTCTCATCTCCTCAATTGTAAAGTGAGGATGATACCCTCTATCCTCGCTCACAGAGTTGTTGTGAAGATTGTACAAGCTAATTACTGTTGAGCTCTCAGTAAAATGCCAAGCTTAGTAAGAGGTGCTCAGTAATTGTCAGCTGCACTTGAGTTCATCGTTCTCAATGTCCCTCTAAACTTGGTATCTAGATGGCCACAAGGGCTCTGCCTAGTGCAGATGCCACCGGTACTAATCTTAAAACTGACTTACATAGGTAAGTAGCTTCTCAATTTCCCTCCTCCTACTTACTCAGAGGTGCCTTTGCATAGCCACAGTTAAAGAAAAAAAAAAGTGAAGCAAAATGAAAATGACCTGTAGGTTCAAAAGTAGAAGATGCTACAATAGGCAGATAAAATTGGGGTAGCGGATTCCCCAGGAAATGTTCCCTGGAAAGGCTGGCCTGATCGAAGCTTTCATACTCCCTCAACTTTTTCACTTGGGTTAGTTTCGCCACTTAAAATTCCAACTAGAGATGCATTTGAGTTAAATTCCCTCCTTAAAATTCCTAAACTTTCAGGATATGACGTGGTAAAATAGTCATCACCTAAGACGGTTCAGATGAGCGCCGGCAAGGGAATTTAAAGATGTGCATATGTTCCATTGGAGGTGCCTAACTTGTGTTACTCTCAACCTTCAGAGAGAGAGAGAGAGGAAGGAGGGTGCAAAAAGCCATACAATTTACATTTTTTCACTATGATTATTAGAAGAGTGAAAGGCATGTTCCTCCTCCACCAAATACCGTATGACAGCCCTTTGTTCTCAAGACTCAGAAATGAAACCAGCACTGTCAGTTCTAAAATTCCATGAGGAGACTACGGGCTTTGGGGCTAACCTAGGAATCTAAAGACTACTAGCAACATTGCAATTGGCAAACCTAGGAACCAACCACCAAATACAATGTTTCTATAATAAAGGGTGTTTTTATTTTTTAAATTTCAACTTAGAGATGAACTTCTGGACTATAACTTTCATTATCTATGAACGCTTCATCTAAGTGTTATAATTTTCTTAAACTATGCCCTAATGGTCTAAGCAGCTAAATCAGTCTGTTAGCTAACTACTTATTTATGGTCAAACCAGCCAAATAGGTCTTTTCACCTATCTAGTTATATTAGATTTTCTTCAGCATTTTTCACTAAACTGCAAGATTTTATAATTTATTCCCATTAGTTCCCCCTTTTGTTAAAACTTGTGTCTGTCTTCATTTGCGCTGTTATCTTTTTGCTAATTGTTACTCTATCTGGATCACCATTCCTCCTTAGCTGGATGTCATCTAAAGAAGTGAAAAGCATGTTTTCTACATAATGTACAAGTTGCTGTTTTCAAGAAATTTTATCACAATACATTCACTGTCTGGTTTATCAAATCCTAAGACTAACCCACCTCTCGACTTTCCTGGCTGCTTCTTCCCTCTGGTTATTCAACAGACCTACATACAGTTGCCAATATAGAAGGCAAACATTTCAAAATACTGTTATTAGCTGTAGTAAATGGGGGGGTGGGGTCGAGAGATGGTGGAGAAATGGCTGAAGCAAGTGAGGTTACATTATAGTAACTATTCTTTTTTATCCTAATGATTCTTTTTGCACTATTCCCTTAGGAGAGATGAATCAGAACTGGGTAAATCTCTAAATTTTAGCAAGAGTTTTTAATTACTAAATGTTGCTTCTTAAAATTAAAAACGGGCAAGATTCGTGGACTATGGCTAAGCCAGTACACTTGAACATGCAAGGAGATGGGAGCCATTGTCTGATGGCTCAGACCTTCTGTTGCCTCTGACTGTACAGCCGTCCAGCTAGTAGGGAATCTCTGCAATGGTGTAAACCCTGAAAACTTTCCTGTCTCTGCTGGCAATGACAGTCTTGCCCGCTCTGTGTACATAGCAGAGATAGCAAGGAAAAGGGTCAACGAAAGGAAGAAAATGGAAATCTACCACGTATGGTATTTGGGCTCTGAGAAGCTCAGGAAATTGCTCCTCCCTTCCATGTCCTCCCCCAAACAAGATATGCAGAGCAAGCCATGGATCCACCTCCCCCATTCAACCCACAACACACATACACACAACCCAGGCAGTTACTTGGAAAACAAGGACGGCAAAAATTCAACAGGAAAAAAAAAAGGAAGCTTCTGTATCCTGGATTTTAAAGATTTTCATCTGGTCCCTGAGGTTTATGATTGGCCCTGGCATCTTAGCTGGCTCAGCACATCTACAGACTGACCTTTGGGACCGCTTCCAGTTTTCTACAGGAACTCGTAACGGCTCAAACGCCCAGCTAATCCAGTACTCCAGCCAACCAAGAGTCCCAGGGACGTGTGCTGTTAAGGTTTTCTGATGTCAGCCTTAAGGATAATATCCCAATTTCTCTTTGGACCCAATTACTCATAAATTTGTCATTCTCTACTTGACACCCATTTACACTTCCTGCCTGCATCGCCCCTGAAGTTACAAGATCACTGCTTTAGAAGATAGCTTAGTCTTCATCGCTGAAAGGTTCCAAGAGGCACAGCTTCTCTGAGGAACATCTGATCCAGCAGTCCTCAGACTTTGGTGAGTTTCTGCATCACCTGGAAGCCTGAAAATGCTGTAGGGTTTGAGTTTGCCTGAGGTGGTGAGACCCAATAATTTGTCTTTTAAGTGAGCACCCCAGAAGATTCTGACGTGGATGGTCCTGGGACCACACTTTAGGAAATGCCTTTGTAAACGGTAAAACAGAGATGACGTATCTTTGAAATTCAAAGACCCTGGTGTCCCTCAGACCCTGGAAGGTTTACTCCGGGGTCTCCACAGCTGATCTGAGTCTTCAGGGCACGGGGGTCGCCCACCCACTTCTGCCCCAGCGCTCTGGCTGTGACTGTGCTACTCACAAAGCCACCATCTTGCTTCCCTCCCATGAGGTCTATCTTTCAATTCCTCCAAATGACAGCTGATCCTTTTACTTGCCAGCAAGAAAAGGCGTCTCCTGGTTCTAGAACTGCACACTCTCTGGCCACACCCTCCAGATCCTCTTTTGCATCAGCTGATCCAAGCAAATTTCGGTCCCCTGATATGATGGCACTTCCTACCAACCCTTCTTCAGAAGTGAGAGATTTTCACGGCTCTTCACTGATTGACATGTGGAAAGTTCAATGTCTAGCTCTAGGTTAACAATTCCACATATTTCACTGGGTACAAACAAATATAAGCTCATCTGCTAAGATGACTCCATGGGGGAGAAGCCTTCCACAGTGCCCCTCCACGAGTTACAGGACAACAAGATCTTTCTGTTCCTATTCAGAGTCATTGAGTCAATTCCCCACGTGTTCATTTCACAAACTGTCACAATCCTTACTTTGTGTGACTATTTCTGGCAAAAAAACAAAAAACAAAAAACAAACACAAAAATAAAACACCTTCAGAAAGTGGCTGCTTTTGTAAACCCACAATCTCATTTTAGGCAGAAAAGTACATTCCCTGACACACAGTACTAACAACCACTGACAAATTCTTGCTGACATGACTGGTAAGTATGCGAAACTTCACATACTGGATGTGTTTCTGAAAAATCCTACATGAAAAAATCCATGTTTTAAAGGCAGTAAGGAAATAAGATTTCAAAAGAAAACCTGAAAATAAAAACAGCAAATGTTATGCCCTAATATACATGTGAAACACAATACTATATAAACACTATGCACAAAGAAATACAGTCTATTTCTAATGCTCAAAGATATTAAACAGCCTAGTTGGTAATGAAAAACACACCCAAACAAAAAGTTAAAGACAATTAAGCAACAATCATATATAATGAGCAATCCTTTTGTTAAGAGAAATAACTACTTTGGTTGTTTTTCAAAAATAAAACAAAACAAAAACCTGGTACCATCGAGCTGTGTGCTCGGTCCTCAAAAAAGTGAAAGTTGAGAACAAGAATGAGGCACCTCTAAAGAAACATATGAATATCTTTAAATTTTTGTATAGGACTCAAGATGCTTTGATATCCCTTCACCTTCTTACAGAACTACAGCTCTAAAACAGCTTTCAAAACAAACTTACAAATGGCAAGAATCTTTCCCTGTTCTGAAGGATTTACCTAATAACTACAGGAACTCACTCCCATTCCAAGTCCCCGGAGGTAACCTGATGCCTTAATGGGTAATGGTGCAACTCATTCTCTTCTGAATAGAAAGGGCATTACTGCTTCTCCACTCCACCCACACACACCTCCCACCCCACCCCAGCTGAGATGTGGTCGATGGAAAACCATCACATCAGAAATCTGTTCTAGTGGAATAGCAGGAACAGCAGAAAAGGGAGATCACACACAGATATCACCTTCCCGGAAGAGGCAGGCCTTGGACCTCAACTCGAAGGGAGGAATGTGAACTTGAAGATGAGTGCCTAGAGTTCTGTGGCCATTTGTGATAGCCTAACACGAGTATGGAGGAGAGAAAGGGAAAACAGACTTCAAGAAGCAAGGAAAAACTTTTGGATAGAATGGCAGGTGCACACTTGGGCAAAGCAGATCAGGGTGGAGCAATTAGTTAGTTATTCAAGGTCCCTGATTATGGTTGGAAAGAGATGCTTCCATCGCCATTTGCATGTTTAAAACTATGTCTGTAAAGAAACAAGTTTTACCCTGCAGGTTAAAAACAATAACAAAAGATAACATTTTCTTATATGTTATGAAAGCTAATGTGACCACGACTAAGTCATGAAGAATTCTAGCTTTATTTTGAGCCCATCAAGGTGCCCTTCCTTAATGAGTTTTGCCCAAGGTGAATGAATGTCTGGTACCAGGTTGTTGTGGGTTACATTATGTCCCCCCAAAACGATACGTTGGAGTCCTAAACCTACTATCTTAGAATGTGATCTTATTTGGAGATCAGTTTTTTACAGAGGTAATCAAGTTAAGGTGAGATCATTAGGGTGGGGCCCTAATCCAGTAAGACTGATGGGTGTCTTCATAAAAAGGGGAAAAGGGTACACAGAGACAGATAAGACACATGAGGAAAATGTAGTGTGAAGGCTGGAGTTAGGAGACAGGCATAGAACAGATTCTTCCCTACTATGTGGCCCTGTCAATGCCTTCATCTTTGAATTCTATCTTCCAGAACTGTGAGAAAATAAATTTCTGTTAATTCGGTTTGTGGAACTTAGTCACAGCAGCCTAGCAAACCAATACTTTGGGGTGCATTAGTAGTTCTGCTCAGGCCGGGTTATTTTGATAATAAGTGGTAAAACACAAATTTAGCCAAAAAATATTTTTTTAAAGAAAAAACTTGTATTTTACTCTTGGGGTGCTATTTCTATTTTATCATGGCTCTCTGTTTCACCACTTCAGAATTATGGCCAAGTGTCAAGGATTTAAAATATAAAAAATAAACAAGGTAGTTTTGATTATATAGATACATGAATGATACCTCCCCCAAATAGAACTAAACAAAACAGCTTGTCAAGACTGAGTCTTTAATTCAAAATCTTTTGATCAAAGCTATGAATCAGACCTACATTCACTTGGTTTTATTCTTTTTGAACCGTATTCTGATGGTGCTAATAAGTATCATTATTACCTGGTTTGAGTTTCATTTTCTTTCAATTCCTTCTGTGCACCTTTTGGTAAAAAAGCCATCAAACAAAGGACTCTATAGATCAGGGGTCTGCAAACTACTGTCCACAGGCCAAATCCTATCCGTCACTTGATTCTGTAAATAAAGTTTCTGGAAAACAGCCATGTCTGTTCATTTATGCATTATCTATGACTGCTTTCGAACTACAAAGGCAGTGCTAAGTAACTGTGACAGATACCTTGTAGCCTGCAAAGCCTAAAATAAGACGACTTCACAGAAAAATATTTGCTAATCCGAGTCTACAGAACATATGAGCAACTCCTATGTAAACTTTTACTGACTGCCTCCCTTGATTGTCAGCAATCCCAACTCCACAAGTACTATTTCCAATCCTACTTCACATCCTGGACTAGTGAACAATGAAAAGAGGAAAGGCCTTTTAGAGACTGAAATAGTACCTTTTTTGCTTGAATTTCTCTTAAAGCGCTCTAGTTTTTCCACATTCCTTTTAAAGAATAAATCAAATTTGGCAATGAATTGATGCCAATAACATGAAAGATGTACTTCCTTTTCTTCTCAACTGTCTTAGTATCCTAATAAGCAGCTAATACAGTCAGTTAAAGGATACAGTAACTCTAAGGTGACAACCGACACAATGACAAAATTGATCAGCCAACTCGGAATCTTGTTTCTATCCTGGAATCAAATTAAATGTACTTGGAAGTAAAACAGTCTAAACTCTGGTCAATTAAGAACATGATAGCTACAGGTTAGACATGTTCTTACTATGTACTTAAATATCTGCACCTCTTAGGGCACTGATTAATTTCTACCTTATAAAGTTATTTATGTTCTTGTTCCATTGCCCCTTTTAGACTGTAAGGTTGAGAATAGGATCATTAATTTGTCATTCCCTTCAGAGCTTAACACAGTGCTTGGGTCCACCACAGCCTCTAAAATACTGATTGAATGAATGATAATCCAAGCTGGATTTGTTTGAAAAGGTCCAAACTGCACTAGTAGTCAGGATGTGTATGTGCTAGTCCTGGCCTTGTTACAAATAAACTGCACCATGTTGAAACAGCCCCATCTCTAAAATGAGTACCTGGAAAAGCTGATCTCTTAAGGTCCTTTCAGCATTAATAGTTCATGCTTGTTTTGTGATACACATTAACAGACATTATTTCGTACCACTTCATTCAAAACACTAGTTTCACGTCAAAGGATTCATTCAGGGAAAATTTTCATGAAAGAATCAGTGAGGGTCTATGAAAGACACCCACCCACTTTTCTTTAGACTAAGCAAGTAAGAACCTTGAAATACACAAGAAAAATGCTCTGAGTGAACTATTAGTGCCTCAAATGTATCTTAATTATAACAAAGGGCAATAAACTGGCCATGCGTATTTTTCAAGAGCACACAGTAGCATGTCATGAACTAGACGGGCCTTCATCACAGCAGTGGTATAAAGTCTTCACGGCGGTTTCTCTATGCAAGAACTTAACCTAGAAACCACAGAGCAAATTTTGCATGCTGTAACAGGTCATGCAGGAAGGGGCTAAAAAATATGTAAATCTGTCTACCCACAGCCAATTCTATGAAAAAGACAACAATTAAGAGGGCAAAAGTATATTAATAATTAGAACGTGTGGGTTTTCTAGATCATTTATATTTTAAACTCGATTGATTTCCTAAGTCAGCAATCTTGATTTCATAAATACTTTAAGATGCAATAGAATTGGTTGGGAAATTAACCTTAGGAGAGGAGAAATTAAAAAGATGACAGTTTGTTTTGTCTGAAAACAACAAGCAACATACTATCCCAAAGGGTCTACTTGTTCAGAGGATGATCAAAAAACCATATATGAAAACAATTCTGAAAACACTTGTGGCAAGGGTGTGTCACACTTGGAAAAGCCAAGACTTTTAAGGTAGGATGGTGAACCACTAAGAAGTCAGAAGACCTAGGCTTGCAAAGCTGTGAGACTTTGGACATCATTCAATGTCTGTGAATTTTAATTTCCTTAAAGGGGTTGGAATAACTAATCTCTACGGTCCTTTCCAACTCTAAAATACAAAAGGTTCCTTAAAATTGTCTCCCAAAATGTCCCATGGAATATATGTAGCAAACATTCTACGTCTAAGTGGTTCCATGATCAAATAACTCTAGGAAACAAATTACACAAAGCTGGACAAATGTTTTACTGCAGACTTCTCGGAGACTTTTTAATGCTAATTTATCCTATTACTCAAACAATTCTATACAGTGTTCCCCAAATTTCTTTGAACACTGAAATTTTAATTCCTGGAACACTTTCAACATTTAATAGAACCCTAGTTATCTTAGTAAACACAATTTGGGGAAAGCAGCTTTAAACAAGAAACTTCATGAATTTAAAATCAGATGCTGAAAGAAGAAAAATGCTCACATAATAGTTTAAGCCATCCATTTCAGAAACTGTAATAACATCTCCACAGTGTTTACATGTCATAAAGCACTTTATCTTACGTAAACGCATTGACCCTTCACTCTAGGAAGTCAAGGACGGGTATAAGAATCATTTCCATTTTACCAATGAAATGAACTTCCCTTCTAGATCTTTCTCATCACAAAGTACTTTCCGTTAATGAATAGAATGATCACAGTCTTCTACCACTATTATCATTTCAGGTTTTCCATGACCCATCCTCCAAGATCCTCTTCTATAAAGTGACTTGTTAGGCGACAGCCCAAGGACGGAGGGATGCAGACACAGCAGCTATACCAGGTAATGTGTCAAGTGCTAGCACGTGAGTTCATCTCATCATCTCAATAACATTAAGTAACTATTATATCTAATTTTGCCACTGAAGAAATTAAGACCCAGGAAGTTTAAGAAATGCATTCACAGTAATGGAAATAATAAATGATGAAGTTGGAATCCATATCCATGTCTACCTTTTTTCTTTAAAAGCAACTTATGAGATCGTTCTTGCTGAAGTAGTGGAGAGAGAAGCCCTAGACAGAGGCTGGGTAAAAATCCTGGCTCTATACCCATTTGCTCTGGGAATTGGGGTGAAAAACTTAAAATGCCCTGATCTGTGAAACAGGGTGAAGAACTATTTCACAGAGGTGTTGTAAAAGAGAGAAAAGAGATATAAAAGTACCCAAGCCTTTGCCTGGTCAACAGAGAGTGCTCAATAAATATCAGCCCTTTCCTTTCAGAGAGCTTACAGGTGTTTTGAGGAGGAATAATTACAAAAAATAGTTCAGATGCTCAGACAGTAAATATAACCAAGGGCAGAGAAAGAGAAATAGGTGTGTCTAGAGTGGTGAGTAAAGGCTCTTGGAGGAGAGGTCGTAACAAAGTAAAAGTGGTGATGATAACAAAAGTGTCGCCAATAAACCCAGATATCCATCCAATTTTCTACTCTTAAGTGAAGGAGGGGCCTAAAAGTTTGAGCACTAGCATTTCCTAAAGAGCTTAACAACAACAAAATGTGTTCACAGCAACTAATGAGTGATAAAGCTAAGATCCACATCCGTGTCCACCTTTTATTCTTTAAAAGCAAGTTAAGATGTTTTGAAAAAGTTTGAGGGTATATTTTAAAACTTAAGTTGGACTTGTGGTTCAGCTAAAAAAAAATTAATACTTTATTTTGGTTTGTGGTTCATGGTTGGTTGAAGTCTGTTTGAAATATGACTTTATTTACACAAATAATAACAGTAGTTATAAGGAGGTATAAATTATACAAGGACCACATTTAATAATTTTAACCACCGGAGCATTTACGGCAGGCCAGATAGTCATATACGTACTACCTCATGTAATCTGGCCAACAACTCTATAAGGTAAGGTCCTGGAACTATTTCTTCTTCAAGATCTTGACCATGGAATCTCTTCTCTGATCTCTCCTTCCCTCACTGCCAGGGACTTTTCATCTTATCAGACCCACCATGTCCCTCCCCATTCAAAAAGGTTCTTTCCTCTTTGGATTTCACCTGTCCTCTTAACCTTCATTACAATGCTCTCAATTTTCATACCTATTCAGCTAACCAATGCCAAATCCTATATAAACTCATTACCCAGATTCTTTCCTGCCCATTTATTGCTGGAAAAGGGTCAAAATATCTTGCCGACTCAGACCACTGAACTCCCAGGGGCCTCATACAGCTTAGTCATCCTTTGACTCATCTCCATTTGAATGCTCACCAAATTCCCAAGAGCAATTATTCCAAATCTTTTGCCACACTCTTTGAGCCTAGTATCCCACCTTTTTTTTTTTCCCCCAAATCTTAAATGACCTAGCCTCTTTCCTGACATGTAAGCTTTTAAGAGGTTCAGCTTCACCTGTCTTCTTCCTTCTCTTTAATATCTCTAGCGTAACCAGTCCCGTCTTTCCTGTATCATTGATGGGAAACTCTCTCAGATCCATTTCCTATAAGACGAACCCTCCTTCAATTCTTCTTAAAAGAAAAACCTATTTCCAACTATTCCCTCTGTTTTCTATTACCTTGCTCTATCTACAACCACAGTCAGATACTGAAATAATCTGGTCTCAAGGCTGTCTGAAGGGACTCACTTTCCTTTTGGCTATTGACTTTTCTAAAGACACACCCTCTTCACTCATTCATTCCTTAAAGCCTTTGGAATGTGCTTCCTACTACCTTGCCCCCACCCCCTTCCCTCCTCCACTACCACCACATACTATTCTATTGAAACCTTTGTTTCAAAGGCTCTCAAGACCTCCCAAAGGATACATTAGTCCTTCCCTATCACACCGAGGTTAGTTCCAAGACCCTCAGTGGATACTCAAAATTGTTGACAGCAGAGAACCCTATATATACTATGTTTTTCCTATAAATACATACATACCTATGTAAAGTTTAATTTATAAATTAGGCATAGTAAGAAATTAACAACTAATAATAAAATAGAATAATAACAACATACAATAATAAAAGTTATGTGAATGTGGCGGTGTCTCTCTCTCAAAATATCTTATTGTACTATACTCACCCTTCTCGTGATGAGATGATACAATGCCTACGTGATGAGATGAAGCTGAGTGAATGAAGTAGACACTGTGAAACATTAGGCTACCTCTGACCTGGTGATATGTAGCACACACTTTACAGATTCTCTTCGGTGTGTCCAAACTGCCAGCATCACTACTACTCTTGCTCTTTGGAGCATTAAGTAAAACAAGAGTTACTTGAACACAAGCACTGTGATATCAAGGCAGCCAAGATGATAACCTAAGTGACTCAGTAACTAATGAGCGGGGAGCATATATAGAATAGAATGAACACAATGGACAAAGGGATGATTCAGAGCCAGGGCGGGATGGAGAGAGAGGGGCACGACATGGAAGATGCACAATTTAAAAGGTAAGAATTGTTCACTTTTCGTTTACTATTTTCCAACTGCAGTTGACCACAGGTAACTTGAAAGTATAAAAAACAAAACTGCAGGCAAGGGGGAACTATTGTATTTCCAATGGCCTATTATTTGGCCTTTGTCCTCCTTAATCTTCAAGCAACATTTAACAGAGCTGACTGACCATTTCTTCTTGAAACTCTGTTCTTTTTGTGCTTCTGTGACACTCCTTGGATTCTCCCCAATTTTTGCCATTTCTCTCCCCCTCTCCTTCCCACTACAGAATCTGTGGCTCCCCTAGGTCTGTCAGAACCTCTCGTGGAAACTTTTTCTCCCTGGAATGCTTTAATCTACCCTCAATGATTTTATGTATTACGTTTGAGGAGGTTCTGAGCTTCTTACCCAGAGCTTCGGTTCTGTTATTTCTAACTGCTTGCTAGAAATTTCTGCCTGGAATAGAGGGAGGAGGGGAGGGCAGTAGGGTGTGATTCATGTGGCAAAATTAAAACGGCCAAACCAAGCTGTCACCAGATTTTATTGTGACGGGATGAAAACACTAACCCCTAAGCATCTATCTTCCACATTCCTGTTGCAGTGGTGATTTTTTAACATAACCAATGTTCTTGTTACATTATAGATGTTATAGACAACTATACAGAGACAGATGACATATACTGTTAAGAAAAAGACTTACTGTGTAAGTGTTCCACTCAAAAAAATGTGAAGATTCAGGCCAAACAGGAAAATCTGTGTGCATCTAGGTGACACAGCCTCTACAATGACTTTAAAGCAATCCCAGAGGAGCTGTAAAAAAAATGTTTACAACCACCTCCTGGACCCAAAATGTGTTCTTAAAGTGGTTCACATGGTGGGCGCTACTAGAGTTTTTGGCTGGACGATTCTTCCCTATAAGACTGACTTAGATACAAAAGGGCCTTTTGCATTCCTGGTGTCAGGATACTGAGTAGCAGCAGAATTTATCATTTAGCAAACACAACCTCCTTCCCATTTATTTTAACATCTAAAAAAAGAAAATGTAGAAAATCCCTATACTAAAATAACTGGGTTCATCCTCATCACTGAGCCCAGAGCAAGCAAGTTTGCAATAACTTTTCATTTTCTCCATCATTTAAGACTAGAAACGTAAGACTCTCCTTTACCAAGACCCTCCCTTCCCAGTCTAGTCACCAGCCAAATCTTGCCAATTCTTGCTATACAATATTTTGGGTCCATTCCATCTAATACATTCACATTGCTACTATGTCATTTTACAACCTTATTTCAACCTAGGCTGCACCTTCTAATTCAGGCTCTCCTCTCATCCATTTTAGCAAGCTTGACCCTATATTCCCCACCACCACCACCCCTGCCCTCCCAACCTCTACTATGCACAGTCCAGCTTCCCTGAATTACTCACGATTCTCCTAATAAAGCCCATTTTCCTATGTTCAAATCTTTGCTGTAATGTTCCTTCAGCCTGAAATGTCACCTTCCATGATGCATCCAAGGATCCTGTCTGCTGTTAGAAATTTTGGCATCATCTTAAGTCCTCCTTTTCCTTTTCCTTCCACATGAAGTCATAAAAGTTTTTAGAAGACACAGATCCCTTTGGCAAAGTGATGAATGCTCTGAACCTCTCCCCAGGAAAGAGCTAATATATGCAACATTTTACATACAATTTTAGGGGCTTTTATAAACTCAAATGTCTACACAATTTCGCTGCCTTCTTTTGGGTCTTTACTATCTTGCAGCTATTTTAACAGCTACCTAACTGGTTTTTCCCTGACCAGCAACAGTGTATCCCCTACAATTCACCAGTTTACTTCCTACAGAATGACCTATTACTTAACTTATGCTCCGCACTCAATAATTAATTTACACAACGTTTCTGAGTCTCTGTTAAACTTTCAGTTAAACAAAAGAACATATCCACCCCTTTGGAGCTGGTTTGATGCATCTGATCTATAAAACTGAGAATGCAGAGAAAGTGGAGACAAAGTTGTTTCTAAAATATTTGACTAGGTAGGGTTGAGTTAATCATAAATGGTCTTCCAAAAGGCAGTTCCCTGAAGTGGAGAGACAGAGACCCTGTCTTAGAACAGAGCTGAAAGGAAATTCTAGGTGATGGGAACGATATGAAGAAAAAAAAAAAGGGATATAAGAATCTAAGAGAATACGAAACAATGAGGCTACATGTTTGCACTCAACCTACACAGCACCAAAACAGTAAGACTTTAACAGATTTTTGTAAAGTGAACGAGGCAATACTGCTTTCCTTCGGTCTTTCACTCAACCCCCACCCCCACCCCAACTCTTCTTTCTTCCCTTCAGTGTTTTCTCTTTTCATTGAAGTCTTGCAGACTCTCTGGTGCACACCAAAAACTCCCCTTATGTACTGAAAATCCCCTGGTTGCACAGTAACAACAGTTTGCAAAGTACTGACATTATCTGTACAGTGTATTTCTTACAGAAACCTTCACGGTTCTATTATAAATGGTTCCATTATAAATGGTTCCATTATAAATGGTTCCATTATAAATTAAAGACCTGTAAAGAAGCCACGCCTCCCATGGCACTGCCCTTTCCAAAAGCTAAAACTAAAAAGGAAGTATGTGATGAAGACAATCATGAGGATTCCTAAGAAAATAAATCCAAAAGATTCTGACATAAGCAGTAGAACAGTTTCGTTCTTTTCACATTTAACATAGAAATTACACGTGGGGGACTTTGTCCACAAAACAGCTGTATTTAAATGTAGCTATAAGTCAAATAAAATCAAAGACATTAGTAGTAACTCTTCAATGTTTAGATTAGCTACTTTCCTGAAAAGTAATCCAGAATATAAAATTTCATATATATAGCTAGACTTTTCCTTCACTGACTCATCTAGATAAACTGGTGTCCTAAAAATGTTTTCTAAAAAGCACAGGCCTATTTAAAGTTGTACAAAACAGGAAAATACTAAACTCATAAATATAAAAACTATCTATCAGAAATAGGTGATTTCCAAAAAGATGGTATAGGAGTTTATAGTGAAAATAAGAATAGTAATTCATAAATAAGAAGAGACTACATCTCAAGGCTCAGGCACAGAAACAAGTACCACCTACACGCTACTTCCCCAAATTCTCAATGCCATGAATCCCTCGGGTTTTCACCACAATTTTTAGACGTTAACAAAAATTTCTAGATTTTTAAAAAAATTTCATCTTTTTCTTGATAACCAAAGGGCTGTATGTTCGTTGCGTGAAACGAGGGGGACTCGAAAGTTGGGAAAAAATGTAGCGAATCACAAAAAGTCACTTAGGATTCCACTTACCAACAGAGGAAAATACTTGTTGAAATGTTGGCACACTTTCTTCCAGTCTATTTTTTAAATGCATTTTGAGACTGTCTTGTATTTAAAATGAACAAATACAAATACAAACATAATCTTCCCTAGTTTACATTACATTGTTTTGAAACTCCATATGTTTAAATAGACACAAAATAGATTTCTATTTATTAGGGTACTACTACTCTGTAAAACACCAAGTTTTGTTGCTGCTGCTATTTAATAAGTGTTAAATAACAATAGCTACAATGATTCATTATTTTAATACAGAATTTAGTTTGCTCCATTTAATTTTCTCACCTTGTCCTAAACTCCAGGAAAAGCTTGCTTCCTTCCTCACGGTATGTCTATCCTATTTTAAAATTTACCAGGCTTTTAGAATGTGTTAAACAATGCATTCTCTACAGATGCGAGTTTAAAAACATCCATTTAAAAACCAAATATACAAACAAGACAAAGAAAAGAATTCAGGAAATCATAATCAAATCTGTCAGTTTTTGAGAAAATTAAAAGGTAGCATTTTTCATCGATGAGTGATCTCTTTTTATCCTTTGCCAATCACATATTAGCATAAAATAAATAATAGAGGATTGAAAGGTTTTCTTTCCCCCAAAGAGAAGGCAAATTCTGCCAGGAACAACTGCTTTAAAATATAGTGGGATGCACTTTTCCAATTCTTTTGGTTCTTTCTCTCTCTTTTTTTTAAAATGTGGTTGAGATTCCTGTTTTCCAGTTCCAGGTCGTTATCTTTTTTGGAGGCTGCTCCCATTTTTCTAAACACAGTCCATTCTTAGAGGCTGTGTCAACGTCTCCCAGGAACACACAGAGCTTCCCAGGACCACCTCCTGTGGCTTGCTCCACGAGGATATTAATAATAATAACACCTTAGAAGGATTAACAACCATCCTGTGGAGTGGGCACTATTATCTTTACTTAACAGAAGCTGAGGCTTAGCGGCGAGGTAAAGTGAAAAAAGCATGCAAGTAGTAGAGCCAGAACTAAGCCAGGGTCTTTCAATTAGGTTGAGTGATGGTTAAAGAAGTTAAAATGTGAAATGTGCATTATTATCAAGGCTTAAGGAATATGCTAAGGGGCAAACATTAACAGTGGAGAAAGAAGACATAATACGGTTTACAATTATGACTTTTTTTATACCTATTTTTAAAAGCGATTGAGTCCCCCAGAGAGGGTTGCTGGACCATGCAATATTTGGAACATTAATACTAAAATATTATTTATGTGAAATTCATTTTAACTTGGCTTCCTGTATGTTATCTGACATTAGAGTAAAGGCCTTTACGAAACAAACAAAAAACATTAATAAATTAGAGAGCTACAATTCCCAAAGCTGAGATCTGGGATGCTCTCTGTGCCACATGTCTTTGGGAGGCCAAGTAAAGGGAAGTGTAGTGAGTGAGACTACAGCTGTTCTTGACTGAGCCTCCTTTTTCCTGGTAGCAAACACAGCCTTTGACTCCAGAGACCTAGCTTTCACCAACTGGGTCCTTTAAAGTCACTGCCTTCAGATTCCTGACCCTTCTCTACTTAATATGAATGTTGTGAAGATTAAACATAACCGAAGTCAGGAGGGGATATCATATATATCTTTAAATATTTATTTTTTGGCAGAGTGTTTTGGAAATATATTCTCTGAAACGTGGACAAGACAGACAGACACCACCACCCCACCACCCCCACACCACCACCAAGAAAGGGAAGGAAAAGTATTACCAATATATGGTGAGCCCAGCTGACAGGTCTCTAAAAGGAAAGAAAGAAAAAAAATCGAGAAACGTGATCAAAACCTGAAATTACTATGGGAAATGTAGTGAGATGCCAAAAGGGGTGCCTCGTTATAACTGCTGGAGAATTCTGTTCTTTTCAAATGACTGTGATGGATACAAATTTAAAGCACAGTTACCTTGGCTCATTAATACTACTGAATCACAAATGGAGATAGCCTAATAACAAAAACAGGATAGGACCTTACTTAAGCATACCAATTTAATTTTCTAATTCCCCCTAAACCTCCAATCTCTGTGGCTCAAGTATGTTTACCTTCTTTTAAACAACAACAAATTGGGACTGGCTCAGACAGTATTCATTTAAATATTTCTATGTACAACTTTAATCTTCAAACTTTAACAAAACCCAATCTACTACACATAAATTGCTGTGAACAGAAACTGTTTGAAGAGGATTAATCAACAGCTTTGTATGTCATCCTCTTAGCTGAATCACTGTTGAATTCTTCACGTGCAGCTACACCCAGTTAATCTTTGAGAAAGCAGCAAACTATGTAAATCTACTTAAACTGGGGATAAGTACTTCACTCATCAAAAGTTAGCAACATTTAACAAGTACGGCTATTAGTTGGCATGATCATTTTGTAAACAAGAAATATATACACATCCACGAACATCCTTGCATTCAATTCCCCGACCCCCAAAACCCCACTGTAAATTACCAGAACTATTACCTACCAAAAAAGGGCTTGGTACATGCCACAATTTGTTAAAAAAACAAACAAACAAAGTATATGCCATAACTGAGTCAACCATCTCAAGAAAGCAGTTCCAAAAATGAAAGTAAGGAAACAGTGAGAGAAGTAGCGAATAAAAAATATTTTTAATGGAAATATTCATGTTTTATTTTTAAAGGCTTTTCAGCATGAAGCACTTATTCTATTGAAACACACTAAAATATTTTCACAACTACAAAAGTCCTGATAAATGGATTTTGTTTTGGCTGTGGGGGTGCTGTTTACATAATCAGACTGGATTTGCTTAAGGAATATCATATCTATGAAAGTCACAGTTAAAATAATAAGGACATTTCTCCACTGAGACCTAAACCAAACCATCTTTGTCTAGATACTGCCTAATAGGTTATCACTCCACTTAAAAGCCTCTCGCTTTGACCTGAGCCAAGAAGGTGTATTTCTAATGTGCTCAGAGGCCTGTGATGCAGGAAAATCCTGTTTATCCTAGATGATGCCAGAGATCAGTGCTCCTTGATGCCCTCGATACACTACATGGGGCAGGAAGAGGACGAGCACCACCCACCTAAGCTTTGACTGAAACTGGCTAACTCCTATAACCTGTAAAATAAAGTTTTAAGAAGAAACTGTATAATCACTCGGTAGCACAATATTCTGACTTCAAAGCTACTTCCAAATATCACAAATCTACCCATCCATGTCATCCGTTTACCTAATCCTTCACCTCCAATCTCACAACCTCCACCTTGCCCCTCAAAAAAGGTGGGTGGAATTCTTAAACTGGACTTCTGAGACGAGAAGGGCAATGGGCAGTGATGCAGATGAGCTCTGTATGATTTCCTATTGAGATGTGCTTGTAAGCAGGCATTTACAGTGTGTAGTGTGGTGGTTTTACAAGCTTGGCTGCCAGGTCCAAATCCTTGCTCTGCACTTTGGTTTGTATAGACTGGGCAGGTTACTTAATCTATGCCTCAGTTTTCTTAACTGTAAAATGGAGACATTATTATTACCTGCCTCACACGACTGTCAAGATAACTAAATGAGTTAACCCACCAAAAACACTTAGAACTGTGACCAGCAGGCACTAAGGTGCTCAATGATAGCCAGTATTATTATATAGGTATAATACAAGTGTGATTCTGACTCATTATTTTTCCCCCAAAGGTAATTTTTAAGTATTCCTCAACATTCGATTTTTTCCTCAAGCAAATTATCTAAAGTCAGCTCTAACAGCTTATATATTTCTAGATTAAAATTAAACTGCATTACACACCTAAAAGTTACCTATATTTTTCATCAAAATGAACAAACTAATAAGAACTGAAAGGTGCAAGCTTAACATCACAAAATCTTACTTTAAAAAAAGCATTAGTTAGACTTCTCGATTAGACTAAGTCAGGATGAGATCACAAAGTCACTCATGGTAACCAGGTCCCCGTGCTGGAAGTGTGCTTTCCCTGTGAATGGCTAAACACTAACAAAAGAAACCTTTGACTCAAATACCACTGGTACCCGGGGTCTTGTGTCTGTATAATGCCTACACATTCATTTCTTTCTTTGCCTATAGAAAAAAAGAAAGTCTGTTTGTTTTTCTGATTCAGTCAGCCCTTTTAGTCTCTGAAGCTAAGGAGAGCCCAATGAAAAGAAGAGCATCTTATCAGCGTGCTCCAGACCAGCAGGATGTCCCCCTCCACACACAAAACCTCCAGCCCCTCACAGCAAAAGGCCTCACCCTCAGAGCTTTTTCACCATTTCAGAGCTAACGCCCCGCCGGGTTTTGACAACAAATAAATGAATACACAAGGCCTTTACATAATTAGCCATCTTTTCAGGTACAGTGAGGTGGGTGGGGGAGGAGAGTTCAGGAGAAGAAGCTTTATTGTAAATTAGCTTCATTTATGAAGTTGATGTAAGTGTGCCCGACCTGAGGGCATTTATTTTAAATGAGGCCACATGAAGTGAGTTTAGAGATGCCAGCTTCTGACTCTAGACAATTTTAGCATATACTTCAGCCAAGTCAAAATGTATTTTTTTTTTTTTTAATTAAAAGGGGTGGGGGGAGATTTTCTTAGGTTGGGTAAAAGTTCCACTGACTTGGACAGCAAGGGCTCACAGACCAAAGGTGTGTTTACTGCCTTTTTAAGGGAAAGCTAACAAGCAAAAGAACCAAAGATCAGAAAACAATACTTTTTGACACCATCACTGTTTGACAAAATGAGCCTTACTTTCAGATTCACTTATGCTAGAATATAACCCACCCCCCAAAATGACTTTAAGAACAAAAAGCACAAAACATATCATCAATGACCCCGTGAACGCCTTCAGGAAGGCCACCAGGCATCACTGTCATCTGTCATGATCTTTACAGAACCATGGTCTGCATAGAAGGATACAGTTCGCTTGTATCATTATTGGGATAATAACTTAATTGATTTGTCTCAGTAGCTCAGGATGTAGACAAGAGATTTAGTATGGCAGAAAAATATCTGCAATCGTGTTTGTGTTTTCTCAATAAGCATCTTGCTACTGACCTCTGAATGAGTTTAACCTTTTCTAAACAGACCTGCACATTTTTTACATAATTTAAAGCTAGGTTGTGTTATTGTTGCCGCTGAAAGGCTCCGTGAGATTTATCACAACATGGCTTCAGTAACCTTCTTTTAAAAACAAAGACGAAAAACAAAACAAAAGGCCGCAACTATAAGCTCCGAGGTCCACTCCTTTTCCCGGCAGGGGATTCTGATCTAACCACTAAAGTGCCTTTGGAGTTCAATCTGTTAAAAAATGTATGAAACGGTATTAAAATAAGAAAAAGCATGTGTATGACTCAGGCTTATCCAAGTATCTCTGCAACTAGGATGTCACAGGATTTCCCTGTGCTTCTGAAAACTGAAAACCTTGAGAAAGTGACAGCAGTTCCTGTTTCTTTTTTCTCTTTTAAATATATATGGGAGGGGGGCGCGCGCGAACACGAACACACACGCACACGCACACACACACACACAGACACACACACACACACACGTCTTCCGGGTTTCCTACGAATCAGGCAGGTTCTTTGAGAGGTTCCAAGTGAGGGTTGTTGCAAACCAGCGTTACGACTAATTATCGTACTCTTCTACACACAAAGGTTTGAGGTAAAAAAAAAAGAAAAAGAAAAGCCAAACTTGTTGCAGAGCTGAGCGAAGCCCCCAGCCCGGCGCACTCCTGCTCCCGCCGCCTCTCCGCCCCTTCCCCCCGTCCTCCACGTCCCACCCAGCCCCGCCGGCGGGGGCGAGGGCATCTCCCCTGTAAGGTCAGCGGCCCGAGCCGTCCCCGCGGGCCGCCTCCTTCGGAAACAAGGTCACCGCCCAGCCCGGTCCCTCCGAGGAGGAGATCGGTGTCCTTCCGAGAGCCGCCGCCCTTCGTAAAGCGGGGCCGCCGGTCTCCGGGCGGCATCCCCGCGGCCGGCTCACCTGCTTGCGATAGGGCGTCCTGCAGTTGCTGCTGCCCCCGGGGTTGCCGCTGCTGCTGGGGAAGATCATCGCGG
>NW_006442484.1:33992202-34073221 GCF_000325575.1 Pteropus alecto
GTTGGGTCTGGCTCCCCGCATGCCGCACATTCCTTGGAGTAGCCACCCGCCTTCCCTTTCCTTCTCCCCCCGCCCCAACCTCTCCGCCCCCGTCTCTTTGCCCGAGCACCGGCCGCAGCGCCGCACCCCCGCTCGAAGCCCCTTTGAAGGGCATCGCTTCGGGGATCACTCCGACACCTGGGTGAAGCCAACTGACCCCAGACCTTCTCTTTTCTTTCATCCTTCCAAAGTATTTCCCCACCGTCCACTCTCCCAGAAAAGGTGCGGGCAGTCACTCCTACTCCACGGAACAAACCAACCCTCCATCAAATCTCTGCAAATCCCCGATTCGCCCCAAATCGTACGGGAAAATTTCAGCTGCGAAAAATGGTCTCCACTCCCCAACGCCCTCACTGCGAATACGCACGGTAAAGTTCGTACTTCATTCCTATGCCAGAGTTTGCAAGCTTACCTTCAAGATGACAATATCAAAGGGCGAAAATCATTTAAGGCCATCGCTTTGGTAAGCCTTCCAGAAGACTGGAACAGTGTAATCCTTCTATGTGTTAATTATTAGATGCGACACAAATGAGTTCTACTGAAGGGACACAGAAACTCTGAAAAAAAGGGACAAAGGGAGGAGGTAGTTTCCTTTGTTTCCCAGTTGAAATTATCTCAGGCAAATCAAGATGCCCCTTTCTGGATCACCTCTGCGTTGGTGTATCAAGCCTAGAACTTGTATAATATAATGCAGGAGGCCTCTAAGGCAAATCTCATAGAGCCTGCCTTCCCTGGATAAGCCCCTAGGACAGGCTTGCCATCTTTCAAGTTGGCCTGTTTAACTGTGAGTACTACAAGGTAATATCACTGCAATAAGTATTACAGAGTTATTCCTTGGAATCTGGCCTCTTAACCCCTTCCTGGATAGGGCTATCTGCCCTAATAATGAAAAATCCTAAATCGGCTAAGAAGTGAAGGCACTCAACTTCCGGCTGCCAGCAGAAAACAAAGTGTCCCCTATGGAAACTGAGCCTTCTAGCAAAGCTGTGGACATTCAGGGGTTTTGTCTACCAGCAAAGAACTGACCAATATCCAGCCTACTTATCTTGCTGGTGACTTAGTGGGCCCGCCTCCACACTCCACAGTGTTCCTAACATTCTCCTGCAAAAGTGATAAGAACGAGCAGATCTCCCCTAATCAAAAACAACCATATACACAAAGTATACATATAATTCCTAATTCTTTTCATTTAAAAAAAAAAAAAAAGCAGCAAAGAAACTTATTCTAGGCACAGTACTAGGTGCATAATGACCATGGTCAAGTAAGAACTTGCTAGATGAATTCACAGAAACCTGTCTTTTAAAGTGATTTCATAAAGTACAACTAACATTCAGTATAAGTCTGCTAGAACTACTTCCTGTTACTCCACACATTAACCATTGTTTTGGCTGCTCCTTTGCTGTTTCCCTCTCACTAGGACCCCTTCCAGCAAGTTATCAGGCACAGGTATAAAAGGTTTTTAGGTACAGCTGTTCATGTTATAGGTGCCTTTTCCCGTAAACTTAATGCCTAAGACCCCTGCAGTTCCGACCTGTCATCTATGGGAAAAATTCCACTTACAACCTCAGTTGTCATGACTGGTCTCTTAGGAAACCACAATCTTAACCACAAAAGAACAGTGTAGATTAATTTTTCTATGGCTCTGCTCTAAGGTCATGATATTGTGCTATTCCAGAATGCTAAGACTTGATTTGATACCCTGCAATAGCTTTACAGGTTAAGACAAGATTTTAAGTGATAATAAATTTTAAATAAGAATATTCAAATAATTATTATATTAGATACTTAAACATACTAAGAACACTAAAAGAATATTAAAAGAATGCTATTTTTAAGAATAAAAAGGGTATCTAATTATTAACAAAATGTATTGTTCTATAATGGTGAATGACATAAAGGAGAGAACACAAGGCATATGTTTTTAAAAACAATGTCAACCAGCCAGGGTTCAAAAGTTCCAGACTTAGGTAGATGTTACACTCTTAACTAAGTAAAGCTTCGTAAACAAAGTAGACAATAGATTTTCCTCCCTCAAAGACTATAACGTGCAATGAAGTCACTAAATCTCATGATTCCAACAGAAATATGAAACCACATGTGTACATGTAATCGATTATGAATATTCATAAGTGCTTAGTTATAAGCAATTACAGGGATAGATCCTGGTGCAATTCATCTTGAAAAGTTTATTGACCTTTGAAACAAATATATTTTAAGCCAGATAAAGTAAGAAAAACTGCAAGTTATCACGGTAAAACTAAGGGTTTTGGAATCTATCCTGTACATGCTCATCCTCTTGAAAGGGAAACTAAGACTTTGCTGCTGGGCAGTCCTACATCACCCTCATCCCCCAGTTCAGCTGGTGGGTAAAATTGTGGGAATCTGACCCAAGGGCAGCCAATCCACAGACGGGCCAGTGACCTATGACATGCCTGGGATGAAAAAATGAGAAGAGCCAATCAGATTCTCACCCTTGGGAATTTGATTCAGAGAACTCCAAGAGCTGAACCAGTTAGGAAAGGGGCAGAAACAGCGAGAGTGCCAGGGGGGTAGAGTTGAGGCCACAAAAAGCCAAAACTATATGCAAGCCAAGGTTATGAGGAAGCAGAAACTATGAGTAAACAGGAAGCTGACTGGCAGCAAGCAGAGAGTAAAGCAGATGCCAGGAGCAGCTAAGCTCTCTTGGGCATTAGATGATGGAGGAAGCCGAGTCCATAGAGCTGCTTTCGCTCTTAAGACTTAACAATAACCCCTTCATATGTGTACTTAGCCCCCTCCCCACTTCTTCAGATAACTTAAGTGAATCTGGATTTTGCAATTCAAGGAACAAAATTAAATTAGCCAAACAGATCTGGCTCTACATTTCAGCTTCCCACTTAATAACCACTTGGTTTTGAGCAAGTTAGTTAACCTACCTGAGTCCCAGACTCCTCATAGCTTGTCTTAAATGTGTAATACCATATACCAACAAAAGTGCCAAACTCAACAACTAGCAGTTGTTATCATTGTTTTTCCAGGTTTATAATGGTGGTTTGTAGATTTAGGTGGGTAAACTGTGTAAATAACTGATGCTTAGTAAGTCTGGCTGAGCATCAAAGAGCAGAAGCAAGGGTATAGTTGAAGCTGACAAAAAATAAAAAAAGAGCAAATTTAGGTATGGGAAGGCCACCTTAATGACAACCGTTGAATAGCCAAATGAATACACATTTTAAGGCTGTATATACCACAGACTTAACTTTAAGAAGCCACAACAACAAAGGCTGGCAAACTCTCTGTTTCAATATTCTAGGTGTACTGAAGTTTTTCTCCCATATCTGTTTTTGTCCCGTTACCTTTAAAGAAGTTATGTGCTGGACTAGGGCTATGTCTCTATATGAATGGAAAGACTGTGAGCAGTATCAGAGATCACACTCTGTAAGGCAGGAGGAGTATACAAATAAGGATAATAAGGATGGAGCCATCAGTACCTGCAAAAGCCTGCAACATTGTAAAGGTGAGACCTGGACTTACAAGCGTTTGCATAACTGGAATTTGATACTTACAAGCAAGCGTATGTATGACTGGAACTTGAGAATCTGAATTTAGAGGACATTTGTCCCATAGAAACAATTTTAAAATGAGACTTTTATTTATAAGTCTTTCACATCTCATTTCACTTTCACAACAACCCTATAAGGTTGTAAGGGTTATTATGCTCCAATTATAAATGAGAGGGAAAAAGTAAGCCTGACTGACCCACCCACAGAACTAGTAAGTAACAAGCAAGTATTAAAATCTAGACCTAGCTAGGGTTAAAAGACCCTGTCCTGCACTCCAACTCTATAATGCCGTGTCTCCAAAAGGTCTAATAAATAATGCTCTAATTCCCAGGTGAGTATTTGTAACCCCTATAGCACCCAAGTTGCTGTACTCTAATAATGCAAGACATTAAGTAATAAGTGCCAGCTAAGTGGTCTAGACAATTATATGGTATAGGAGTCCACAAGAGAAAGAGATCAATACAGGATATGTAACATGGGCGTGGGAAGCTCAGCTGTATAAATGTTTTCTTTGAGGGACATGGAGAAAGAAGCACTGTGCAGATAACCAGAAAAATAGAACTTGAGACAGAGAGGCCAAGGATGAGAGAGGATGTAGATTTGGGGTGATCATTGTTGAAATCATCGCTAACCCATGAACTCCTTGAAGGGAGCAGATGATGAAAAGTCAAAACGCTAGAGGACCCCCCATTCCGACACACACATCACTGAACCCCACAGAAGAGAGGAGCCTTTGAGTTAAATTGCTACAAGGAAAGTATGATGGGAAAGCTAAGCTTTGAAAGGAGGGAAAAAATGGGGGCAGAGAAGCTATCTAATGAGATAAGAACACTTCTATCAACAAAATAGACCTATAGCAGGTTCTATTCCTCTGCCATTGCTAAAGCATTTCAAGCACGCTTTTTGCGGGGGGCGGGGGGGGGTCACATTAAAAACAAAGGAATTAAGAGGAAAATTCATCCAACATTATTTCAAATTACAGTCTTTAATTAATAAAATATAACCACATAATATTGGTTAGTGTAAGCAATTCACACCAAAAACCTGTTTACATTTATAGTCTCGATAGCTCACAAAGCCTCTAGCTCCCAGCAAAACAGCCAAAAAAAGAAAAAGAGAGAAAAAATATGAAGTCATCAGATTCTTTAAATTTCTGATCTTTCCTGGTACAAGGTACAATTGATGAAATATCCTATTTCTAAAGTAGCAGAAATATTTTCTATTTACTTTTTAAAAAAAACTACGATTCTTATTCTAGACTTAAAGGCTCCCTAGACACATATAAAATCATTTGTATATAAAAATGAAACCCCCTATAATAAAACTATAGCTCTGTGGCTATAATCCTAGAAGGTATATAGAAAACATAAACATAGACATATTCTGATGAGTTTTACCAGAGGCAATATTCTGATGATTCCTAAAACTAATCTGGTGCACAAAACAGAAGAAATGGGCTTTGCCCTACTGTGCTTCTCTGCATAAACTAATAAATAATAGCTATCGTTTTCTTAGTAACTACTATATTCCAGGCACATCCCCCCTTCTCTCTCTCTCTCTCTCTCTCTCTCTCTCTCTCTCTCTCTCTCACACACACACACACACACACACACACACACACACCATGAGAGAAGACAGACTCAGAGATGTAAGTAATTTTCCTAAGGCCACAGATCCAATACATAATAAAGCTGAGGTCTGAACTCAGGTTTCTCTAATTCTAAAGTACCCTGCCTCTAATAGTACTAATGATGGTTATTATTACTATTACTCATGGATCAAGTCCAAACCCCACTGGAGAAAACCCTGGGTATGCATCTTGGCTTTGCCAAGTACCATCTATGTGACCTCAGGCAAGTTACTTAAAAAAGGATATGCAATTACATAGAATTTCCATTCAGTTGAATATGAAGGCAAACTCTCCGATATTAAAATATATAGTTATAGTATGGATACATATTCTGGCACAACCTAGCTCCTAAATCTCATTGAACTGATAGTTGTTAAGGCATAACTTCTTTCTTGCAACCGGTTTTATTTTCTGGGATCGTTAGATGTAGTTGGGAGAGAGGAGAAAGAACTATCTTCTAGAAGCTGGCATGGTATTAGGTGAAAGGTATTTCCTAAATCCTGAACTGGAACTGAAAACGCATTTTCCCTCAAAAAATAGTGAGAGACCATATTAGCAATTAGCTTCATAAGGGTAGTCACAGGTGTCTATAGGTCAACTAAAAATCCTAATCACCATTTAGGACATTTCTCACTATGGCAAAACATCCTCCAAATTCAAAGCAAATAACTTACAGTCAAAAGTTTTCAGATGTAATCTGTTCATAAGTAAGATATTGCCCTGCTCTTGCAGAATAATAAAATTCAAAGCTTACTCAAATTTCTGGCATAAAGGTTCTCTATAAGTTAAATTTCTTTTCCCAAGTTTTTGTATATAAATAGGCACGTAGGTTCTTATTCTTTCCAAAAAAGATCACAATGAGGAGTAGGGAGACTCTATATATTAAAAATTCAAGATATTTGTTGTGATTTAGTTTATACTACATTGAATTTGTATCTGTAGATCAAATTCTATAACAAAATATAGGGTGTTATGCTAAGTGAAATAAGTCAGACAGAGAAAGCCAAATAGTATATGATTTCACTTATATGTAGAATCTAAAAAAAAAAAAAATGAACAAACAAAACAGAAACAAATTCATAGATACAAAGAACAAACTGATGGTTGGCCAGATGGGAGGTGGGGTTGGAGGGCTGGGTGAAAAAGGTGAGGGGATTAAGTACAGATTGGTAGTTACAAAATAGTCATGGGGATGTAAGGTACAACAGAGGGAATGTAGTCAATAATACTGTAATAATTATGTATGGTGCCAGGTGGGTACTAGACTAATCGGAGGGATTGCTTTGTAAATCATATAAATGTTGAAATACTATGCTGTACACATGAAACTAATATAATATTGAATGTCAACTGTAACTGAGAAAAAGGTTTTTAACTTTTTAACTTCTGTAACAAAATAGAGTCAACTATGGATGGCTGTCTCAATCCTCTATATCCTTTGACTGTGGAAATCTAGTATTGAAGCTGTTATTCTCCATTACTATAGGAAACCTATATGAAAATAAGTGCTTATTTTCAGAATACATCAAGATAATTCAATAATTTTTCTGTGAATTACAGTAAAACTTACAATTTATGAAAAAATATATTAGGTGATCTTTGAAATTACAGCTTCTCTAAAGAGATGGGAGTAACATAATCATCTACTATATGTGAGCAAACTATGCGTAAAGGATAAGAACTGAGATAAGGAAAGGAGGGGCTGATGTGCTGTGGAAATGGCTAATCACATCCACTTCTTACTGTAAGACCTGGGAAGAGACAAAAAGTACTCAGAAAATCAAGAGATTGTGGGAAAACTGGAGCAAAATTTAATCTCTAAGTCATGAAAAACAAAATTTGAACCTCCAATGACCATCTCCTTTCCACGAGTAAAAATAACTGTCTGAATAACTTGGACAGTATAGGGTGAACAAATGAACCTTAAACAAACAAAACCCTCATATAAGCTAAAAGTGATAAAAGATTATATCATAAGACACTCCTAAATGTTTGGGGAGATATAAGCAATGTCTACACAAAACCTGGGGATCCATACCACAAGTTAGGTTTTAAAACATTCAAAACACGTAAGAGAAATAAACAAACAAACAAACATTCCCCTTCTCTTCAGTTGCCAAGCTCACCATTAAATTAGGTCTATTCTACCCGAAGAGGAGTGTGACAGAATAATTAAGGACATCCTTTAAGAAAATGGGAATGCTGATAAGTTTTTCTCCTTCTCCATTGAATTATAAATGTCAAAGTTCAAACAAGAAAATATAGAATTAGAAATGGATTTCTACTCAGTTGAATATGTATGAAGACAAACTTTCCCACATTAGATTATTTCAGTAAGAGTTCTGAAATGAGATACATAAGTAGTTTACAAAAATTCCCCACCCTAAGTGTCTTTAAGAATGACCAGTTCTGGGTTATCTAATATACTTAACCCCTGGGGCAAACTGATGACAGACCTGTGGCAAATTGATACTCCCCAAGCGAAGAGAAGGCAAATGAAAAAATTCTGATGTTGTCATGACAACATGACTGATCATGACATCAGCAATTCCTAATTCCAAACTATAAAGAACACTCCCAGAATGCTGACAATATATTACACGGATCCTCCCAGAACCACCCTCCCTTCACCTCCCAATCTAATATTTGATCTAGCGGTAAATATGATGATGTTTCAACCAAAGGATTATTAAGCATTAAAATCCTGTTAAACTCTTCTAAGTTGGAGAAAGTGCCAGGAGCAAGATGTAGATAACTGCTGAAGATATTTTTCAGACACACTGACACACACACACACACGCACGCATGCACGCACGTCTGTATATTTTCAGACCTATTTATAAAATATATTTTTAAAAAATATAGGTTTATATATATTAATACATAGAAGCAGAATGAAAGTATAAAATGTTACAATTTATGAAATCCTTTATTACACATTATCTCCTTAAAAATCTCAGGGAAGGAGGCAGGGCAGGCATTCCTCATTCTCCACTTATTTTTGGACAGATGAGATAGCCTCACGTAAGGTAAATAACTTTCCCTAGGTCAATAAATATTTCAGTAATAGAATGAATGCTACTGTCTCTCATGGACACCTTGACCAATAATAAATTCATTCTATCTATCCATATTTAGCCATACAGTGTAGAACGTTCTTTGTTAAATGGCCTCCAAAGGTGAACCTATCTGTCATATTTCTACCCCAGGACTAGAGTCTATGTCTTCTGTAGATTATATTGTGTTCTCTGTATTCTATACTTCCCCACCCATAAAAGTGAGGGTAGAGTCTTATTTGAGCTTTAACAATCTTATAAGATTACTTAAACAGTCTGTAAATCTCTAATAAGTTATTAACCCATTACCCTTCACACAGGTTGGAGGCATGAATGAAAACAGAAGCTAGCTTTCATATACACACAAACACGAATGGCAGAAATTATAATATTTATCTTCTTTTCGAAACGATGATTATCTGAAGTTAGAAAGAGATTAATGAAAGAGTGATCAAATTTTAAAGAATATGCGTTACAGATTATTTTAAACACAGTGAATTTGCATCCTAATCTTTAGATCACTTGGGATCATATGACGGGTTGAAATGAATGTTGCATTTTGCATCTGTGTGTGACCGATTAAGGAAATGAGATTCCACAACCAAATGGTTTTTCTTGACCTTAACTATTACTATCAGAATAAATCTTGTTTTACTTTTTGGGAAAAGAGAAATGTCCTATTCATCTCTCTGAAATCAGTTTCCTTATAAATATGTGAATGTAAAACTGTATGCCATGCAATCTAAGGCACCACTGACTGTAAGACGCTTGACGATTACCGAGATGCTACATTTGAAGAAATGGACAACAGTAATTATAAGACATCATAAATTACACGATATGTCCTGATTTTGGAGATGTTGAAATATGAAAAAAGCGAGTCTTAGAATCTATGCAGTATGGCACACAGGTGCATAGCCTAGGCTTGAGAAATACATTTTTTTCAAACACTCATTTTTAACCTTCTGAAAAACAAAGAACTACTAAGTGGTTACAAGTAAATGACTTATAAACTCAGTTTTTCCAAGGAGATCTGACATTATCTCTCACAACTACTGGACACAGTTTCCACCAGGTAGAAGGAGAAACTACCCTAATTTCATGATAGCATCCTTCACAAAGGAACAAGCTGAGCTGTTTTCTTCCCTGCTCTACCATCCCCCACTACACAATCACATCAAGTTACACCCATAGTGTTTTAGATATAAAACACCTTCATATAATAAGGTTAAAGGGAGATGAATGTCAGTCAATCTGTAGATATTTATCAAATTTCTCCAATCCACACTTCTCGCTATTGGTGCTTTAAAGTTGTCAGGTGCAAACATAACTTGATAACATTCATCTTGAGCTGTTATTCACTTAGCAAGTTTTAGGCACACGCATGCATACACATGGACACACACACTCAAAAGATCAGTCATCAGTGTTGTTCTTGCACACAGAACCAATTCCGACCTATGAGTCTTATAGATTCCCATCTTTTGGCAGGACCTAGAGTGCCAGTTCTCAGTCTTTCTAGGGCTTCAGACAGGAAAAGTAATTTTTATGTCAGATAAGTCAGATCAAAAGACATATCTAAAATGGTATCACAATCTTTAAAACTGATATGAAATTACAAAGTGAATCAAAAGCAATAACTTAGCAGGTAGGATGACCTAGTTATAGAAGATGTAAATGGTTCACACTAGAAGCAGTGAATATTAGATGTTAGTATATGATATTTCACATTTCATGTTCAGGAATGAACTAGTCCCCTTGCATTTCCTCCTTCTTCCTTATGTAAGTTTCCTTTTAGTCATCTCACTGCTGGTATGAAGATAAAGCTGATATGAAAAAGTAAAACAAACTGGTCAATTTATTAATGACTACAGGTTGGTCAAACTGAAGCTCAGAGATTATATATGAATTTCATTTATTTGTAATGTTTCCCTTTATTATAATATTATAACTGACTTCACACTGAAAATTACCTTAAAGGAATTATTAACACATTTAACCACTAATAAAACCTAAGCCCTAACTCGGGGCCTGATAAATGTTAAGCATCCACATATTGGTTCGAGGAATATATGAATGAATGAATGAATAAACATCTTTAAAATCCACGCAAGTCCTATTCAAACATATTATTCCACAAAAGTAAAACAAGTTATGATTTTGAGATATGTTAATTCAATGACTAATTATAAATTCCAATCTATTAGCCAAACTTCTTCAGTATTAAAGAATATCATTCCAGGGTCTGTAATTCATGATCTCTTGAGCAATTTTAAAAATATATTCTATTCTAAGGGCTCTTTTAAGAAGTTTTAGAATTCACTTACACTATTTACCAGGGACATCATTAAGTATATCAGATTATAAAATATTGCAAATCACTGCAGTATTGTTTTTCCTGTTTCTATGTCTGTCTGCCTCGTTTATTTAAAAAAATCTGAATTTTTTTAAGTAGGTGTATAAACTCATAATTGAAAATCATGTAGTTTATTTCATTCTATCGCAATAACGTTTTTTAAAATTCTGTTAGTAAATAAGAATAGGCAAATCGTTGATAATTGTTGAAGCAATTCTTTCTAATTTAGTGTATGTTGGAAAATTTCCACAGTTAATGTGTTTTTAGATGATACCAGTGTACTAAAAGCTTTGTGAGGTTGATTTTCAGAGTATTCCAAAAATCAAAGCAAATTGCTACTTGGTGCTCCAACACCTACACAGTGACGATTAGCTGGTTATAAATTTTCTTTTACTACTGTATGTGTACATTTGACCCTTTTCTCCATGAATCTAAAGAAGGGAAAAAAAAAAAAAACATTTAAAAAGTTGAGATATAAGACTACAGTCTGCATAGTACAAAGGTAAAACAGTGACTCCATTAGAAAATGCTACAAATTCAAATGATTAAACAGGTAGAATTCCACCAATTTCTACCCTAGGCAGTAAAAATGCACTATTTCTAAATGAGCAGCATCTCTATGGTTCTTACTGACTCTCTCTATTCTTTTTCCATATCTTTTATCTATAGTTTCCTCCAACTAGAACTGCTGGAACCTCTTCTGTTTCTCCCTCTGTTTCTCTCTCCTTATCTATTCCAAATTATAATGCGCATTGCTTCCAAAATAATTTTTTATGACCTCTTCGGTTATCATTCTATTTCCTAAAACTCCCACGTCAAATGCAAATTTCTGAACATCACATGAAAAGAATCCTACTTTCTAACTCCTTTCCCCCTTTACCTCTCTTCCAGCTATGATATGTGTTCTGGCTGCCCATGAACTCTTTTTCTGGCTCTAAGTTTTGCCAGGAAACAGCCTCTGTTTTTCCATAGGCCAAACCACATTCACCCCTCCCACTGTTGACTCTGTTGAAATCATAGCTCATGGTCCACCCCGCTGTGAGTTTTTCCTACTCCCATCTATTTTCCAAGCCCTCCTACTCTATTTTCTAATGACTGTATTAATGGCTAAATCAGGTCAACTTAGTATGTTTCTATATGAGCTCCTCTACAGAAGAAATCATGGCCAAGATTTTCCATGTACTTTCCACTATTTACTACATAGGAAGGCAAGCACTTATTGACCTGGCTTCATCATAAATCACTTGTTCTCAGACCCTTTCTGTTCCAGCACACCTGAAGAATAGTCTATATTCCCATCAGTCACTGTCTGACTTCTATACAATTCTGAGTCAGATGTGATGAGGACACACACTCCCATTCTTATCTAAAAAACAATGCTATAAAAAATGAACCACAGAGTGATTACCGGGACCCAGAAAAGATAAGTGCTCCTGAACTTGAATGCATGTGTCTGTGATTCTCTCTCTCTCTCTCACCCTCCCTATATGTAATATATATATTACATATCAACTTTATAATAGATATATCTATAATATATATTATAGATCTATAATGCTTTGCTATTTAAAAAAAAAGAAGCCTTGCTATAACATACATGAAAATTACAGCCTCTTGCCCTAAGAAAGCTTAGGAATGATTAAATGTTTGCTCGGGTGAGCATGTATTTATTAAAACCCAAGATGGTACCAAAATGTACTCTAGAATGATTAAAGTAGCTGAGAATTACTTTCCCCTGATGACAAAACTTCTCCTTAAACTCCATTTGACTCTTCTATCTTCCCCATACCAAGAGGCATGTGCCTCTTCCTCGTTCTTCTACAATGCAAAATAGCACAGCCCTTGAAATGAACTCCATCTACTTCTATGACCTACGAGACTGCCACTGCCATTTATAGTATGAGCTAGTGGAGAGGCAACGGCTTTCAGTGAAAACTGCCATGTTCAAAAGACAATTCTACCACTTGGTAACTCAGCAATCTTCACCTAAATGTATTTAATTGTAAAAAAAAAGAAAAGACAGTAACACCTCCCATATAGAATTTTGGGGAGAAACTATGACACTTCAATTTCTTAAATTACAAATGTTAGTTATCATCATTTACTTAAGCACAAATTTATTTATCTTCAGATAATTTAACACGTAGCTAAGAGTTTTCCCTAGGTGATATAATTTCATCTAAAACCCCAACCTTACAGGTCCTTGAACGTCAATAAAACCTGCATATCCACTTTACTTCAATAACTAACATCACTGCATGTCATCAAGTTCTGAAATTCCCATTCTTCCATTTATTCTGCACTCTCATTAATTAGAATAATAGTATTAGATAACATTTTTGAGTGTGCAATATGTGCCAGACATTGTTATAAGTATTTTATAGGAATTGTTTCATTAATCTTCACACTAGCATTATTCTTTGCATTCCAGATGTTGAAAGAAGCTTCCCCTTCATTCTCTTTATTCTTCCATTCTTCTATCAGGTCAACGCCATCACCAACAGCAACCCTTCCACAGATTTAACGTACTTCCAACTAATCTAAATCTCCAAATCAGGCAACATAAGTTTGTTATTTCTAGTACCCAGCATCCATATATAGTCCTTTCATTTTTTTCAGATGAGCACTTTTGACCATCAGGTTTTTCTATTCTTCCTCCTGAGTTGCTAACAACTGCAAGTCTTAATTACGCTCATTGGCTTCACTAAAAATTCATTTAAGCCTACCATTCATTGTACTCATTTCCAAGTGGCTCCTTACCCCATCTCACACAGAATTAATTCCAAACCTTTATTTTCTCTCAAACTCTCAGTCTCACTCATTACCAAATAATAAGGCAGACATTTGACCTTACTTGCATGAACTTTCTTTAGTTCTTTCTCAAATACGTGTGCGCGTATTTGTGTGTGTACGTGTATTTTCTTCTTGGTATTCTTCTCTACCTACTAGTAGAAATATTCCTAATCTTTTCAAAATGTAGATCTCCATTTGTATCCTTGATTTTAAATGAACTTCTCTGTTACTTCCTTTCCCTATCACCCTTACCTGTCTCTCCAACCCAATTTCTGTACCGACCTTTTCTTTCTTTCATTTTTCTTGGCTACTTTTTTTTTACTATAAAAGTAATACATTAATATATTTTTCTTTTAAAAGAACAGTAGATGCAATGGCTCCCCCCACCCCCCTAAAATTAACCAGCTCAAGTCTTCTCTACCCTAAAAAATGAAAAGTGCTTCTTAAGCTATTTCATTCCTTCTCTCTTACATTGCCAGAGTTCCATAAAGACCGTTCATCAGTGGAAGTTTGTAGGTCTTCACTTCTCGCTCTAGTTTAGAACACTATAATTTGGCTTCTGCCCCCCGCTACTCACCCATACTGTCTCTTAGTTCATATCCAACATGACTTAGTTCTGTAACTCACCTTCATGGAATTCCAAGATATCTACTCTTTTGGTGGTCCTTCTTTGGCCGGCCTCTTTTTCCTCTTGCTTCTTTTCCATCTACGAGTTTATCTATGACTAGCACTTCAGTAATCACCCTGAACAACGGTGTCTGCATCTAGAGAACCAATCTTGGCTTTTCTCTCTAGGGATCCAGATTCATGGTTGGAACTTTTCTGAGCCTCTATGTCCCCTGGTCAGCATTTGCTGCTTTGTCTCTTTCTGATGTCACCACTGAAATCTATACGCTGCCTATTATGGCCACTTGTAGTGTACTTTGGTTATATTTACCTGTGCATTTCACTGAAATCTAAGCTTGTTAAGAGCTAGAACTCTAGCGCAATGCCTAGCACACAGCTGCATCTCTACAAGCACGAGTTATTTTAAATGTACTGACTTATGAATCCAAGAAAAAAAGTTCAATTTTCATTAATTTTAAGAGAAAATTTTCCCCATTCTCACGTAGCACTTTTATTATCTATTTTGTTTTGTTTTCACACAGAAGGTCTTCAGAATCTGAGAAGCACTTCTTCTCTAATGAGGGAAAATGTTCTCTAATGCATTTGGGAATGCTGATCATTTCCAAAGTGCAGGAGGAATAAAAGCCCTATTAACTGGGCTCTAACAGAGAAATGAATATTGGATATATTCATGCTGTAAGAGGAAAAGCTCAGCAACTGAATTTTAAACTGCTTTGCAGTTCTTTTTCAAACCAACTTTTAGTTGAAAACTTTTCAATGAAAATAATAATTACACATTTGGGTCTAATTATGTCTACCATCTACTCATAAACTACTATACCAATGGCAGAATTTAGTAAAGATTTTATAGAATGAATCTGAATGTATCTTTTATGTTTAAAAAAAAAAAAAAAAGCTAAGAAAGGAATGAAGAACTGAGAAATCTTTCCTGGTGTTCATTTTTAGACTCAATCTTGGTTCCTGGGTGCAATATGGTCAACAAAATGACCACTTCACGTCTTAGCATTTGAAGTTAAATGATCTCTATCCCCAGGAGTATGTATGTATAGCTGCTTAAATGGGGCGGCATGAAGTGGGAGGATTTAAAGGCTCTTCTATTTTTTAATGAGATAGGCCGAACTCTCTATGTTAAACATAAACACTTCAGTGCCTGTGTAAACAAATAATTTCTTACTACTATTACAGTGACTTCTTTTTAACCCAAAGAGAGATGATCAGGTCTCTTAAAATTTTCAAACTATCTTTTCTCTTCCAGTTGCCTTTTAGTTATTTTATATCTTAACAGATCCTTTAAAAATTTGATTGAAACAGAAGGTAACTTACTTTTTAAATTCCCTAACAAGGTTCCTCATCTATTCATTCAATCAATTATTTCCAGGGAGCCTACAATAGTCAAACCTGTTGGGTGCTGCACACAGAGAGGGAGGCCATGAGGTCACCGAGGGGCCATGACTAAGCTGAAGTTGGGAGGAAACAGAAACAGTGAGATAGAGGAATCATCACTTGTAATAGTGACTCACAGGGCAGGGATTTTCAACTATGAGACTCAGAGGAGTGAAAGAATGAGATCCCAGTAGATAATAAGAAGCAACATATCCAGACTCAGAAAACAGCTAAACAAAGAGCAACTGGGTAACAGAAACGGTGGAAGTTCAAGAGGCAAAATTCTAAATTCCGGATCTTGAATTCGTGCTTTGCACTGAGAACAAACATCCAGCTGGTCTCTATGAGGCCCAAGGCCACTATGGTTCCCGCCAATCCTGAGGCCTGGGAAGACAGCTTTCCTGGGTTCCCTTGAGGTCTGGTCTCATAACTGAGATTCAGATGCCCTTATATATTCTTAGAATAATCCCACCCTCATAACTTACACAAAGAGTAGCGTGTCTCTATTATTGCATTCAAAAGCATCTTGATAAACAAATACTAATGCAGTTTTATAAGAAACTGCTTCTTGGAAGTTAGCACTTGGCAACAGCAAGTCATTGCAAGAGGGGAAATAATTTGATGTCAGGCAGCACCACTCGCTTATTTAAGACAAGTTACTAAATTATTTCCTTTTCTTTCAAATCTTTTATTATTAACAAAATTGCCCTAATTGTACCTACATGATCAGCAAGTACTACATTCATCTTTCTTATCATCCAATTAAAGTGTTGCCCGATGACCAAATATAAACCCCAAGCTTCTCACATACAATCTGAGCTGTCTAGAATTCTTTAAAAGGAATTACAAGATGTAGGCTGCTCCCCACCAACACACACAAAAAACCCACATACAAATTAGACTCTCCTTCATCAAATTTAAACAATGTCTTTAATGTTTATATATTTTAATGTCTAAAATAAACTATAATTTGATATATGAGATGTTATTCGTTGCAAATTTTTCTTAAAAGTGCCTATATGGTATATTGCTTGAGACTTACGGATTCTGTTTTCATTTTAAGTGTATATGTTTTAAATCAAAAGAGGCACTTTTTTTGTTATTAGAAGCCAAAAGATTTGTGATAAGATGGTCTCAAGGGTTGTGTTATATTTTAGGAATGAGCACTTCCTGTCCAGATTTGTGCCGCCACCCCATTCCTGGTGACTTCTAAACATCCTAGGGTCACAGGGGCTCCTCTTTAATTAGTATCTCACTGGAGGGAGGGGAGCATGTCAAGAGGAAAAGAATGCACGAAGACATTATAAATAAAGGTCTTCAAGGCAACTTAGTGATTTGGTTAAGGAATGAAAAAAAAAGCCTAGCTCCCTTTTGTTACCAAAGTAAAGCCGGAAATGGTTTTGATTCCTACAAATTGAGAAGGCTGGAATTTTTATGTATGTTTGTTCATTCTGGTTAATGTGTTAGACTTTCTCTCTATTTCAATTTTATATCCTTGATTTAAAACTCTGTATTCATTGTTTAGAAAACAAAAGAGTGATCCATATTAAAAAAAAATGATTCAGTAAGAATTTTCCATCTAAGACATGATACTATTAAGGTTTAGCAATATCAAAGTTATACTGATACATTTTCTTTTTTAAAATAAAGAAGTACAATATTTGAAAGTAAAAGTCAGTAATACCTATCTAAAAGATATTTTGAAAATAGATATTAAATAGCTAAAACTGTACCATATATGTGTGTGTGTGTGTATATATATATAATCAACTAATCTTATGAGGCGAGGAACAAAAATTCTATTTAAATTAGGCTCACTACAATGAATGAATGAATAAGTGAATGAATGAGTAAAACTAAATAAAATATAAATTTTGTCTAAAACTCAAGAATAATAATTCAAAAATTCTGAAAAGCCTAAATATATCTCCATATCTATCTATCTCTATCTTTGAGTATGTGTAGATAGATACAGATATTGAGTCTATATAAATACAATTCCAAAGAGAATTATATTTTCATAATACCAAAAAGTAAAATTCTTGGAAATTAAGACAGTTATATGTTTGAATAAGTAATGTTTTTAGATTATTAAATCTTCATTAAAAACACTGATTCCGGGGAGGAGGTAGATGGGGTAAAGGGGGTCAAATACAGAGGGGTAGGGAGAGGGCGAAGTGGGTAAAAGGGATCAAATATATGGTAGGCTGAAGGAACCTGGACTTTAGGTGGTAATCACATGACAGAATATATAGATGTCAAATTATAATGTACATCTGAAAATTATATAATTGTATTAACCAATGTTATCACAATAAAATTAATTTAAAAAAGAAATGTTAAAAGAAAGATAATAATCAACCAAAAAGAAAAAGAAAACACTGATTCTGATTAACGGTTTCTATTGGCTACTATTTACAAGAAATCACTTCAGCAGGGTGCCTGTGTCTAGTTTCAGAATCACATATTACACTCGCCCTACAGGATTACGTTCCAGGCAAGTTCGCATGTTAAGTTGAATTTCATTCTCTTCAGGAAGTGACTTTTACTCAAGATTGAATACAGCTGTTAGCACAGACCACTGTTCCAAAAACATTTCTATGAGAACTGGAATGAAATAGAAAAGAAAACACCATTTTAAGAATTGCAAATTAACTTTCATTATCCAAATCTAAGCAACTAAACAGGAGGGAAATTTCTAGTCTCAGTCGTTAGGTTTTTAAAAATATTCAAAAGAAAACATGCAGGGTACTTAAAAGATGGCTATAAGACTTTCCATGTACTTTTGTAGCCTCCATACTTTCATAACCAGATCACGTTTGTTTACAGCAAATTTAGTGCCTCATTTTTTGTTTCAAAAATTAATATTAAACTAACGCTTAATTTTTTCTTTCTAATGCAACTTGTTTTTCTGTCTTTATGTTCACAGAAATAAAGCCTGGCAAATAAAGTGGGGCCTCAACAGAGGAAATGCTGCCAGCTAAAAACACCGGATGTAATCGAGACCACAAGAGACACATACTTGGTTATACATGTCGGACTAAAAAGAGGTATTGGAAAGAAACAAAGTGTAACTTTTCATTGGATGGTTTAATTGTTTTTGTGAAATCTTACTAGTTTGTAGTTTACACCCAAACAAAACAAAATCTGTGGGAATTATTCTGATAATCTTAGGTTCTGCTTTCTGGAGTGTTAAAAGAACAAGAAAAAAGAAATAAAAAAAAACAAACCTATGGATTCTTACCACCGTCCTTGGCCATTCTACCTCTGTGAAAGGAGAAGAGAGGGATGAGGGCCTCAGCCTGCCAGACAAGACAATGCAGTACAAGTAACTTGGATCAACTGCAGCAAATAATTGAGAAAATAGCTTGAGTAAGAATGTCTCTTCTGATGTCTTCCCTTTTTTAAAGAATCAGAATAAATCTGCCTGTAAATGGACAGATAACAAGTAAATCAATAAGCATTATTAACTCTGGCATTGGGGCGGGGATAGGAAAACTCCATTTACAAAGTCCATAGCTGTTTTTCTATTCCCACCCTTTGACGTTGTGCTTCCGTTTGTCCAGAGTGATGGTGATAGCTATGATGAATACTGTTTCCCACTGGCTATGGAAATACACATGTGAACTTTTTTTAGAGAGGAAAGCATAAGACTTCGGCATCTCTATTTTTTTAATTTAACTTTTTATTTTGGTTGTCAGTGCTTTCAAGCTTTACATGTCAATAGCTATCTATTACTCTCTAAAAATATTTGCAGTTAAATATTTTCCTGTTCAAAAAAATGATTCTTCAGGCAAAAATAAAAATTCAATTTACTTTTAAATCAGGGAACAGGTTTTTAGTTGTCAAAATAGAATATTTTTTACTTAAAAGCTTGATTGATGGGACCAGTCAGCAGTTTTTATGCTTTAAAAGTTAACAGGAAGTCTTTCACTTTCTTTCATGTAATATGATCAAGAAGGTGGACATTTCTCAAAAGAGATAAGAAAATCCTACAATAACTCACACAGGAGAAAACATGCATCTCAATAAGAACAAGTCATTCTTGAAACTGTATTCTGTTATATATGTCAGCCATCTTATTATTTCAAGCAAGCTCTTTGAAAAAAAATAAGAAGAAAGCCTTTTGCCACTAGAGGGAGTTCAAAATTCCCTTTGTAACAATAAATACGTAGAGCGAATTTAACTTCTGACACAATAAAAAGTATGATTATAGTACACTTCTTTTTTAGTAAACAATAAGACTAAATCAGGAATCAGGTTTTGTGGGGGGATATAGTTCCCCCTTCAACTATAATAACTACTGTGAATATATGTGATGATTATTATGCACAGTACATTTAGATTTGAAACAACTTAAAAATTTTAATCTCTGGAAGTAGTGTAGGTCAAGAGTTTAGTTCTAATTGTTTATTCATCAAGAATGGAATCTTTTAATCAAGCTGTATTTAACAACTGTGATGTTCCATAGATATTGCCACGATCCCTCTCATTCTGCATATGCTTTTCCAGTGGGACTTTGTCCTCTTCAGTCTAGAGCTGGCACCTATTTACTCTACCCCTGAGTGTGGGATGGCTCTGTAATGGACCAGAAGAATGCAAAAGTACTGCTGAGTGACTTGCTGGTCTAGGTCTTAATAGGTCTTCAGCCAACGGCCACGTAAAGAAATCTGGGCTTGTCTGCTATCCAGGTAGAAAGCCCATATGGAGAGAGGTCCTGCAGAATGAGAAGCCAGGTAGAGAGGAAAGAATGGAAGCACTCCAGCCAAAAGCCAGACTACTGCAAGGAACGAGAATATATCCATCTTGGGCATTCCAACTGTGGCAGAGCTCCCAACTGTATGCAACTGTGTGAGGGACCTCAAGTCACTGGGAGCAGAAGACCCACCCAGCTGATCCCAGCCAACCCAGGGAACTGTGCAATCAAAAATCACTGTTTTGAATTTGAGGTGGTTTGTTCCTCAGTAACAGGTAACTGAAACAGTAATACCAGTAAATACATTTGTATGATGCTCTATAGTTTTTAAAAGCCTTTTCATATCCACAGTCTCCCATAGACCAACCATGCAGTAGGAAACTGGGTCAGAAGTTAAACACTCTGCCCAGGAGTTGAGTGTCTAAAAGCAAATATGAAGCTTACATTTAAAAGAGAGACGTTTCTCATAAGAAAATACCATATCTCTATTTTTTATTTTCTATCCAGTGTTTCCTTTTCAGTGAGAACTGATTAATCTCAACAATTTATTAATTTCTATTAGTCCTAAGGATTTGAAAAGTAAAAATAACCTTTCTGGACCTCTGCTTATTAATTTATGTACACCTTAATTTTGTGTTGATGTTTAAGAAATGTTCATCATTTAAAAGTTCTAGGCATAAAGCACTAATACCTTCAAGCAATATCATAAGCTGGATTTTTAAATTTGAAAAGACCCCTAAAAAATTCTTGCCTTCCTTGTTCTCACTGCATTCACAAATTTTACAACTCTCTATCTGAGTTCCAGTTCATCAAAATAATGACTGGACACCTAGCACCAAGTCCTTTGCATTTTGACCCTCCCAGCCCACCCCTTTCTCTCCTCCAAGCTTACTGTTAAGACTGCTTATGATTGATATGAACAAACAGTTCCAGCAACTGAAACACTTTAAGATTCTTCCCTTTGACAGCTAAGTGTTTAGGGAAAGGGCCGGTGTTATGCGTCGGAGGGGTGGGGTGGGGTAATGATTTCAGAACTCAAGAATGGCCTATATCACCTAAGCAATAGTCCAAGATTAAATTGGGAGGAAGATGATTGCTAGAAATCAGTTTTTCAGAATAAACTGAGTGGTCCATGTCTAAGACAGAATAAAATTCAAATTTTGAAAGCCCGGGATCCAGACTGGTGGTCCTTGAACTTACTAGTCAGTTTCTTTTCTGAGGAGGTATCTCATTACCTTTAGGTAGAGAGGTTCCAATTACCTGTATTAAATCATGCCACTTTCTCTTTCCTTCCAACAGTCACGGCACAAATGAGAGTGAGTGCAAATGTAAGTTACAGAAGCTGAAAGCTGGAGGGTGTTAGGATTTAGTTGAATAAATATGTAGGTTAAACATCTACTTTATAACTTTCAGTGACTGTTTCTTGATCTTAGGCTAAAGAACCAAATCCTTCAGATGGCCCGCAAATCCCTGCAAGATTTGAAGCCTATCTATTCCTCCAGCACTATCTTCCACCATTCTTCTTCTTCACCTACTAAGTTCCAGGTATTCTGGTCTTTCAACTCTCCAAATCTGCAAGGCAACCTATCCAGCAACATGCTTTACACATGCTGTTCCCTTGGCATGAAATCTTCTCTCCTACCTCTGCCTGGTTAACTCTTACCACACTGTACATCTGCTTTTCTGGACACATCGAGTAGCAATTTAAATGATTATTTAATGTCCATCCCCTGATGAAAGCTCCTTGAGAGAAGGGGTCATATCTGTTTTGCTCATTTTTTTTTCACTAGTGTCTTTTATAATTGAGTGTATAGTAAATACTATTTATCAAATATGAATCTGTTATATTTAAGAAACTTAAAAATATCTATGCATAAACATACATCGTTATGCTGTATTATATTATAGGTACTTCTGAAGGTACAAAGAAGAATTTGACAGTTTCAATAAGAAAGAGATATGTACAAATGACCAAGTGGCAAAACAAAACCTGACCCATAGTAATAAGATAGAGATCTAAACAATATATAGTGGGAGAACAGGAAAAAGGAGATTTACCAACCCTGCCCAAGAAAAGTCCCTAGCTAAATCCACATACAAGGAATGTAAAATGCTTGGGAGTGGGGAGAGAGCATGCAGGCCATGCAGGTAGCCTGGGTGGCTATGTGACCAAGGAGCCAGAGCTCTGGGGAAAGCTCGGCCTGCTGCTACCCCGCAGGGAAATCTTTGCGACATGTTGATGTGTCATGATAGCAATTGGTAAACAATGATGACAAGCATTTCGTTTAATGGTTTGGCATTCTGGACAGATATGCTAAGTAGCCTGCCCAACTACCTAGAACAAAACAGAATTAGACCTGGGGCATCGCCCTTATTGCCCAATCCTCAAGGATTTCACATCATGTGGGAAGTCCAATGAGATGAGGTATGAGATACTCTTCTCTTCTGAGGTTCCTGTCTCCTGGCTAACTGGCCTGATCTCCTGGGCAAGTACTTATTCTCACCAGTTTTGATACAAAGGTAGAAAAATATGCTTAAAACAAGTCTGTTCACAGATTCAAGTTTTCAGCAACAAAACTTCATTTTTCGTTTCACAATTAAAATTACTGAAATTTGGTTCATGTACCAAACATTAAGTGACATTAAGAAATACTTTTGTCTCTTGACTTTGCATAAATTATGTCAATGTTAAAGTGAAAAATAGGCTTTCATTATGGAATTCCCGTTTGGTAAGCTACAGTGCTTACACAAATGTTTCTGGTTCTGCTCTGAAGAAATGCAGCATGGCTTTGAAGACTTCTTTTTTATACCACGTCTCCACAGTGCTATATCTTAAAGTCTTTTGGGCCAACTATTCATCATAAGTAAATTTTAGTTCCTAAGAATATTTAAATATCAATCCCTCAACATGAAGCACTATGATTTAAAAGCAGTTTGGAATACCCACAAACAGGCCTGTGAAACTGAACTGTGCTTCCTAAGTACGGAATTGTGCAATCTTCATTTACTTTGCATTATGTGATAAGGACTTGGCTCCTAATCATTTCAATCTCACATTTTTTATGACTCCTTGTTGAAAGTCAATATTTTGATTGGCATATATCAAGATTCAAACATATCTTGGATCAGAAATTCTGTTTAAACTGAGAAAAGGGCACATACTACTTCAAATGACCTAGATATGAGCATAGTGGCCTAATTTTCATTTACGGAAAGCAGTTTGTAATAAAGTGAAATTTTCAGAAGCAATGAAACAACACTCAACAGAAACAGTGTAGTCATTAGTTCATGAGAAAGATTTTGCTAACACATCATTCCAGTACACTTAAACCACAGATACAGCCACCTCTACAGCCGCGGCTTTGGGCAATAGATATAAATTAAATTCAAAAGTATTTCAAAACTCATGCTCTAGTAAAGAGTTCCAGCCCATCCAATTACCAACTATTTCAACAACACTACTAAAACCAAGACATACTGTTGCCTCACCTGAAAAAAAAAAAACAAGACACACTGGACATGAGTTTGACTTCTTCTTTTCCCATTGCACAACCAAAACAAATAAGCATGAAAGAAAGAGCGTTTGGGGGAGATAGCCGGGGAAAAAACAACAACATACAAGTTAGAAAACAGCCTATAATAGTAATATCCATTAGAAATTTCTGTAATGATGAAAGTATTCTACATGTATACTGTCCAATACGGCAGCCACTAGTCACACGTGGCTAGTGAGCACCAGAAAGGTGACTAGTGTTGACTAAGGAACTGAATTTTTAATTCTAATTAATATAGGTTTAAAATTAAATAGTCGCATGTAGCTAATAGCTACTGTATTACACAGCAAAGGCCTATATTTTACTGAATTCCTGAAAAATAAAGAAGCAAACTATTTTATACCATCAGTTATTAAAGGTGGTGATTATTTTATGGCCAGCAGGAGTCTAGAATTAATTTTTACCTCATGATTATCTAATGATCTTTTAAAATACTTATTAACTTGGTCCTGAAAAGGATCTTTAACCACAAGTAAGCAAAGGTACTGTCTAGGCAGGCCAGAAATGACAGAATCAGGGCAGAGGAACAAGCCCAATCCTGAGTCCAGCGGTTACTGTTCTGCCATGTTACCCAGCTTTTCCAGGGAATGAAACATTTAATGTGGACTGATAATTTGGACAGGGCAGTTCAGCCTGACCCAAACTTTCTACATAACCAGCAGAACCAAGCAGAACTAAAATAAAAATTCACTCTTGCTAACTCTCTCTGGAAATGATTAGTATTATTTTAAACTATGTCTGTGCCTTAACTAGATATCCTACTGCAAACACCCTCTAACAAAACTTGAGCCTCTTTGGGGAAATATACATATTTTTTTAATTTGAGTTCTTCCTCACTTTTTTCAGTACCTCGACACTTCTTTTAGCATCCAGTTATCATAACTTACGTGTGGCTCTGATTACTTTTATTCATTTAAATTTCACAAACACTGTCTCAAGTAGGCAGAGTAGAAATTATTCTCCTCATTTTATAGATTGAGAAAAAGGTGTGAAGTTAAATGACTTGCCAGAGGTGACCAGAACATCAATCCTCTAGTTCCTGTTTCACGGATCTTTCTTCAGATTATTTAATAGACAACCGTCATATGTTATGATGTAATAACAAAAATGCAACAAGAACATCAGACTTTTATGTTCACCAAGACACAGTCTAGTAGTCTTTGTATTAGGGGAGATTTTTACATGAGAATACCAGCCTTATTTTTTCTTCTAAAAAAGGCACTTATTATCAAGATCGTCTTTGGCTGTAAGAAAATGGACACTCATCCTAGAAGTAGGACAAAAAATAAGAAGTGTCTGATAGTCAACTAAAATACAATAATTAGAAATCTAGAATTATTTTGAGACCTAACCTAAATTTCTTAAGACTATCCTAAAAATCAAGATTGCATTCATAACAGTATCCCAAGGATTTAGTTACAATGTATAAATAAATGTTCCATCAATAGTCAAGTTACTGCTTAATAAGCATTGATAAATGGAGAGGGAGATGGGGTGGGAGAGGAATTTTGTTCAGTATTATTGGATATATAAAGTCATGTCCATGGAACAATCCATCAAGAAAGGATTCATAATCTTCATTGTAGCAGTCCACCTTATTAGTACAAATAAAATTGTCAATTTTTCTAAAATTGCCCCTTCTAATTTAAGTTACATATATAAATAAGTGTGCTAGATAATCTCGGCCACCATCAATTCCTTCCCTTCCTGTACTTGCATGCCATTCCACCTATCAAGAGGTAGAACCTATCTCACTTCTTCTAGAATCTCTGCAGGCAAGGTGACTTGCTTTGGACAATAAAATGGGGTAGTAGTGATGCTGTGCCTAGCAGCTTCCACTTTTCCTCTTGGAAACTAGCCACATGTAAGAAGTCCACGTATCCTGAGACTACTGTCCAGTGAGAAAGGCCAAGCAACCTAGGTAGAGAGAGAAAGGATAAGTGCAAAACAAGAGGCACTAGCTATTAGAAGTGAAACCTTTGCAACCTTCTAGCCCATTCAAACCACCAGCTGAATGCAGTTGGGTGAATGAACCCAAAAGAATCCAGCCCAGCTGATGACACGTGGAATGGCCAAAACCTGTCCAGATTTCCTGAGCCACAGAATCATGAAAAATAATAAATTATTGTTTTAAGCTATGAAGATTTTAGTCGATTACCAAACTTGCTCCTTCTACTTTTTTATTCTGAATAAAAGAAATAATGTGGAAGTTTCTGTGTCCATTTTTACTTGAGCTTAACTATGGCTAAGCACAAGCACCTCTGAGGGCGTTATGGCACAGAAAAGGCCCACCCAAACAGAAAGCTCATCTTTGAGGTTTCCTTCTACACTGGTCTCACTTTACTTGCCACCACCAAGTAAAAAGAAAAGAAAAGGAAGAAGGAGCTTTTTAACAGAGTAATGGGTTCCTGGAAAACTGTAGCATATATTTTTACACAGTTCAGAAATAGTGTGTTTAGCAAAAGAATCCTCGGCTAAATTGAAATTTTGAAGTGATGAAGAAAAACAGCCAGATCTAACACTGAAATCAAGCAGCCACGCTCTCCATCTCTGGAGAACATCCTAGAATCTTACCCCTGCCCCTATTTCTTGTCTTTTCTTTTTTTGCCATGAATATTTAATTCAGTGATGGGATAAGAACTTTAAATCATTAAAAACCATAAATAGATCAATGCTAAGTTTGCACATTAATCTTGCTCATTAATGAAGGACACTGCGTCATTAAAAAAAAATGATGCTGGGAAAATATTTTTAATAAGCAAAATAAATATGAATGATATATTAGAAAAAAAACAATAGCTAGAAAAGTCCAAAATGCTAAAGGGGGATATTCTCCAAGGTAAAACCTGCTTTAGAGTTCACGATCCACTTAGATTGAACCCTGAAAGAGTGATGGTAAAGGAGGAAATTTTTACATAAAAATAGAATAGGAAACTGGCAACTACCACCTGAAAAGCAAGCCTCCCAGATCTTCATGGTTACTTAGCGACATCTCATCTAGCTCCACCACCGCCCCCTCCTTAGCTTTTGTCTCCTTCGTGCCCTCCACCTGAGCCCTTCTACGAGTACTCTGGGGAGGCAGAGGTGCAAAGCAGAGACTGTTGTCATTTCTCCTGCAGTCTCTCCCAGTTTAGCACAATTAGCGATAATGGTATATAATCCATAATAAAGTGATAAATAATCCATAAAGGAAAGTCTACCCAATGCCTCACTCACTTTGAAAAATCGCCAGTTCTGTCAAAAATGCCAACACTCCAATCCGGCATTCACTGCACAGAATCTTCATCTTCCCATCCGTATATGCAGGAGTAACAGATGTTGAAATACAACCAATTTTGTGGCTGACAAATAAATCCTGAAATGCCTATAACCATATAAACAAAGGCAGTTAAGTCCATGAATATGATGCTTCCTTGTGGGTCAACCTCCCAAGAGTTTAGGACATTGTCTCACAACATTTTTGCATCTTTAGAATGTTACAACATAGAAAATGTTCAAATTGTGAGGGCTATAGGTGCAAAAGAACAGTTCGTATCACATGCAATACACTCTGCTGTCATTCAGGAAAAATCAGATGCACTAATTATTAAAGGGATCTAAGTGATACTTTGCAGTTTTTCTAAAATCAAGTTCCAATTATAGCCATATTAGATACTTCCCCATTTAAGGAATTAAGAATAACAAGAAAATCTCTCTGAAACAGTTTTCAATAGCCTTACTTCAAAAATGCAGGAGAATCACCTTGTTCATACTACTCTTACTCCTATAATCAGCTGACATTTTTGACAGGACCTGAACAAGAAATAAGAAATGTGCCTTAGGGTCCTGCTGTTCTTATCGGTGCAGGAAGGGAAGAAGTTACTTTGATGTGGATGTTCTCTCTAACTTCCCATCAAGTCCTTTTCGCTTTTCAGCAGCACTGAAAGCATTCGGAAGTCAAGAACACTCTTTAAGATCATTATAAGGGCTCTGCAGGGAAATCAAGTTAAATAAAGTCCATATTTATGCAGATGAAAGGCAATCTTTAGAGGATCAATGCTTTCTGGTAACTGGAATCATAAAGGAATTCTCCTCTAGCAGGAAGGCTGACTAGATAGATCAGAACTACTGCCTTAGGCATAACCCAACATCCTTGGCCTCAAGAAACTGGATCCAAGGAAAAATTCTGACACCTAAAACCAATCCGGCATCCCTGACTTTAGGATGCTTCTACCTCGGCTCCACCTTCAACATGACTTCAGGATGCTTCTACCTCAGCTCCACCTTCAACTAACTCATCTTTAGGTCAGCTGACTCCCAAGCCAAGAAACACGAGAAGTATCCCCAGAAGGATCTCCATGTACGATCTTCTCCTCTGGGTGAAGCACAAGAGTTGCCATCTGTACTGCTAACAAAGTCCATCCCCGTCCCTCTCCTTCCTCACCAAAATCTGTCCTCTCTAAAATGTACTCTTTGGTGATATCCCTATATCTACTGATATAAAAACCGCACTTTCCATTTCCATTTCATTAGTAGGGTGATGGCTCCAGATCCTCCTCTCTATAAGATTCTCCTGAGGGGTCCTCATAGTACAGGCATATTTGTACACAGTGGAGGCAGCCAACTTCTTCTTCCAAGAAATCTCAGATATAAATCTTTCTCGCGTTCTTTAGGCTCCCATCTTGGATTATTCATCAGTCTTGGTTGACCTCACAGATTGCAAGGATCTTGTCAGTTTACAATCCCTTATTTTTTATTTTTTATGCCTACAGCACCTGGTCTTCCTCAGTGGTCTCCCATTCAAGTACTAACCAGGCCCGACCTTGCTTAGCTTCCAAGATCAGACGGGATTGTTCAGGGCAGCATGGCCGTAGACTCTTTTTTTTTTTTTTAACTGAGATATAATTAACATAGAATAAACTACACAGATCTTAAGTGTTTAGTTCATGACACTCGTATACAGTTGTGTAACCACCACTCAAACAAGACGTAGGTCCTTTGCGTCCCTAAGAGAGTTCCATCGTGCTCATTTCCCGTCAGCCTCCCTCTCCAACCACTATCTGACCTCTATCACCAAAGGTTAGTTTTACCGGTATTTGGATTCCATGGAAATGAAAGCATAGACTAACGCCTTGTTGTGACAGGCTTCTTTCACTCAGCATGTTTTTGAGATTCATCAATGTTGCTGTTTGAACCAGCAGTGTTTTTTTTTTTATTTATTTATTTTTTTGCTGAGTAGTATTCCATTATAAAGAAATTTGTTTATCCATTTTCCTGTTAATGGATGTTTGGATTATTTCCAGTCAATTTGGGGCTTTATGTATAATGCTGCTATAAACGTTCTTATGTAACTCTTCTTACAAACCTATATTTTTATTTCTTGTTGGTATACCTAAGAGTGGAAGTGCTGGATCATATGAGAGATGTATGTTTAACTTCCTAAGAAACTGCCTAATAGTTCCCCAATGTGTTTAGACCATTTTACATTCCCACCTATGACTCAGAATTCCAGGTGCTTTCACATCCTCCCCAATATTTGGCACTGGCAATGTTTTTATTTTAGGAATTCTAGTGGATGTGAAGTAGCATCTCTAGTGGCTGGCTATAAGCTGTATTTCTCTGATATCTACTGACGTTGAGTACTTTTTTTGAGCTTACTGGCCATTCATATACATTCTTTTCTACAGTACTTATTCAAATCTTTAATTGGGTTGTTTGTTTTTCCCTCTGAATTTGTAGAAATTCTTTGTGTATTTTTGATTCAAGTCTTTTGTCAGATACATGTGCTATGAATATTTTTCCAGTTGGTATCTGTCTATTCATTTTCTTAAAAGTATATTTTGGTGAGCAGAAATGTTTAATTTCGATAATGTCCAATTTATCAATTTTTTTTTTTTAGTTTACAATTTGTGCTTTTTGTGTGGTGTCCAAGACATCTTTGCCTACTCTAAGGTCACAAAGACACCCTCCTATATCTTCTAGAAGATTTACAGTTCCAGGTTTACATTTGAGTCTGTAATCCAGTTCGCATTAATTTTTTAGTATGGAGATTGGTTTCAAAGTTCACTTTTTTCCCCAGAAAGATTGTTCTTGATATTATATTTTCTCATAGTTTGAGAAATAGTTGCATTTGAAATACAATTTATAAACACCTTAGTGTTCATGTAAGTTGTACGTGCCCACACCATGCTGATTTTATTTTCTGCTGCATTCAGTATTCTAGTAGAACTGGCCATTTAACACTGAAAATTATTACAAAGATAGATCACTTAAACTGCACATCCTACGGCAGCTAAAGGCTGTGCTACATAAATATTTTACTTTAATTTTTTTAAAGCGGGAGTTCAGATATAGAAACTTGAGTCTTGATTTCTAATTTTAGATAAAGTCTTATAATTTGACTCGTAAGTTCAACTATTTAGAATGAAAAAGTGTAAAATATCCATAACTTGTACATGACTTCAAAATGGAATGAGTAATGGGCCCAACTCCTGCAACAAAAATTCAGAAGGCAGGAAAAGAGAACTGCTTACTAAGAAGGGGGCTAAGAAAACTCCTGGGCATTTTCTTTCTTGTTTTTTCTTTTTTTAAAACCCTGCCTGCCAAATAGAAATGACTTTGATTAATGCAGACAGAAAACATAGCTCTTCCTCTAGATTTAGAAAGATCCAGGAAGGATTGAGGACTATTTGATAGTCTGTGTTGCAAATCTTAACAAATAATTTATTTGAAAAGCAGTTAAGTGCCCTTTACCCACCCTTTTAATTCAATTTAAATTCCAGTCAGTGTTCAGTTTAACACAGGAAACAGAATATTGGCCAATGAATGAGGCAACCGTACCTTACCTATAGAGCTACTGGTAAGTTGTCAACTGTTTTCTACTTAGCTTTCAAGACACTAAATGGGAATATCTTTGATCCCAAACACCTTATAGGTAGAGTCTGAAGATTACTGAATTTCTTATTATGGAAGAAGTACCTTTATTTCCACAGCAATAAGGGAGGTACTGTGTGTTCTATTTTTTATTGTACAGGTAGAAAACTGTGTGCACGTGCTAAGTGGGAAAATGGGATAAGTAGAGAATTTCTTCTTCTCTTGCCAGGAGACTTACTCTGCCCTTGTTACTGGGTAAAATGCACACGTAATCCTTACATCTTTAGATGAGAGACAGAGATGGTCTTGAGTCTGTCTGGAGAGCAGACTTTCTTCAGTATTAGAAGACGGGACAGAATAGGAGGACAGGAAGAGATCAGCTCAACACTGATGGGAACAATTCCTTGGTAATAATTTTATAAAATAAAATATACTCTATTCTTTTATATTTACGCATCTATCAAGATCCAGGGGGGAAATTTTCAAGATATGCTGTGAATTCCCAATGCCAATAACCATTTGTAATGTAAACATGAAGTACTTAAGAGATCATACATGTAAAATCATAAGTCTTAGCTAAAGGCATAAATATTTAGACACTGAATAATAACTAATATTTATTGAATGCTTCATAGATGCCACGCACTAAGTACTTTGTATGTCATAACTCATGATAAAAGCCACAAAATACTTAATATTTTTATTCTCAATTTGCACAAAACCGAGAAACAGAGGGTAAGTAACATGCCCTGGGACACATTCAAACTCAGGCGGTCTAACTCTAGAGCCCACTGTCTACGTGTTACGGACTGAACTGTGTCCCCCTCAAATTCATATGTTGAAGCCTTAATTCCCAATGTGACTGTATTTGGAGATAGGGCTTGTAAGAGGAAATTATGGTTAAATGAGGGTGTAAGGGTGGGGTCCTAATCCAATAGGATTGGTGGCTTCTCTTTCCACACTCATGTGAGCACCATGGATAAACCATAAGAGCACACAGCAAGAAGGCAGCCATCCGCAAGACAGGGAAATAGCTCTCGCCAGAATCCAGCCATGCTCACATCCTGACCTCAGACTTGCAGCCTCCAAGAATTATGAGAAAATAAACTTGTTTTTTTAAGCCACTCGGTCTATGGTATTTTGTTATGGCAGCCCGAGCAGACTAAAACACTACGGAAATCTTCTTTCCAGAAATTTTCAAGGAAGGGACGCTTCAAAAAGAAAACAAGATCTAATTTTTGCTTCACCTGTAATTTTTTCTCATACTAGTAAACTTGCTCCTCTTTTATCACGTACTAAAAGCAACTGAGAACTGAAATCTTATTGGGTTTTATCACTATTAATATTCATAGATTTTTAAAATATATGCATCAAAACATGCAGGTTAAGACATACTTACTATATTGATCTTTGCAAAAGAAGCATAAAAGCTTCTGATCAATATAAATGTAAAAGTTTTCGTTCAGATTTTTAGCATAACTAGATTTTCAGGCAATGACTACAGGAGTAAAATGAAATAAGAATGAAGACCTTAAAAAATGGCAACTGTTAGTACTCTTGGTTTATTAAAAATAATCACAGAGCATTATTGGCAATGCTAGATTTCTAGCATTCCAATCTAGTGAGAGGAATTATCAGTGTCTAAAAGGTCTTTGTCAACTCTAACATCTATAAACATTTAAGTGGTATTGAACAGATTCCATAATCTGATCTGCTTTTAACTGTGGAAATCAATGCAGTTATTAAGAAGCTATTTGAATAATTCATGTTGTAAGAGAAGGCCTTCAGAGTAGCCATAATGTGTTTGCATCTTAATGGTATTTTAAATAAAGTTGTGTCTTGCTACAAAGCACATTTGGTAAGCAGGACCAATCAATCCCCATCCATCAGTTAAGAGGCAGCAGTAAGAGAAATTCTGACAGTTTCGGAGGAAGCTGAGCTATCTGGCTTTGAAAAATAAGAGAGTAAAAGAAAAGTTTCTTTCCCCAATATCTCAGAGGAAGATAGTGTCTGCCTTTTCACTCACCCCACGGCCTTGTTGTTGGGGGCTGACATTCAGTTGGAGATACAATTCAGTGATATCATTGCAAGGTCATTTAGCCATGTTAACTGGACTAAATGCCTATTCATCAGCCCTAACAAAAGTATGTATTATGTGTCAAATGGTTAGCTCTGAGTAAAGACATTTGCACAAGGATAATTTTCTCTTTTCGGAAGGTTTTAACCTTATATCATACATTTCCTTGATTTTTAAAGCAGGGTGAATGTAAATAAAGTTGGCTTTCATAAAATTTGAAATTTCAGACAAATGTCAAAGAACATGAGAATATTAGCAAAGACCTTAAAAGTATCTAGTCCCAGCCTCATCCAATACTTGAGAACCTCCAAGACAATACCACCAAGCTGTGAAGCCAGTTTATTTCAACCCCTCTTGTTCATAAAGCTCACTGCTATCTTCTCCAGGAATGAATGACTGTTATTCAAGCAATTATGACAGATAATTCTTTCTTATGCTGAACCTAAATCTGTCTCCCTACCCTTCTACCTATTTGCCTTAACCAGCCCTTAGGAGGTACTCAGTCAAGTATAACACTTTTCTACCTGCTATCCATACTTGAAGGTAATGATTATGGTCTTCCCAAGTTCCCTCTCCTCAAACTAAACATTTCCAGCTCCTTCACTTTTCTCATGTTCTATCAATGTCAAGCCTAAAATTACAAACTTTTGGAGAACATGTATGTGAGAGAACTCACTAAGCATGTCTATTACTAAAATTTTTCTCTATCGTGAGAAAATGTTTCTATTACTAAACCATTTACCAAATCTGGATTAGCTCCTTTGCTTTATTGCTTGAACATCATCACCATTACACATTCCATCCCTTAGGCTGCTTTTCCCTCAGGTCTAGGAGGTTCTCCTCCCTTTGGCCCACAAAGCTTTCTATGATCTGTCCTAGATTTTTCTCCCCGGTCCTATCCATTAATACTGTCCTTGACTTCCTGCTACACCCTGGCCACACCAAACTACTTACTGTTTCCTGAAAGTTCCAAGGTTTCTCCCTCCTCTATGCTGCTCTCCACCTGGAACACTCCTCCTCCCCAACTTCGCATAACTAATGCTTTCTAAAGGCAGGTATCCTGAGAGTGGACAGAAAGTACATTAATCAATATAGATTAACTGCTATAAAAAAGTAACCTTCAAAATTTAGGGACTTGACACAATGAAAGTTTACTTCTCATTTATATTACAGTCCAATGTTGTTTGAGAGGTTTATAGGCGGGTGAGTATATTGCACATAATCCTTCAAGGACCCAGACTCTTTCTGTCCGATAAAGCTGCCATCTTCTACACCTGTTCTCCAAGGTCATCTCAGAAAGGGAAGGAAAACGTGAAGGATTTTATGTCCAGGCCAAGATGTGTTACACATCACTTCTGCCCATATTCCACTCACCACAACTGATCACAGGGCTCCACCTTTACTGCAAAAGCTGGGAAATGTATCTGCTAGAGAAAACTGAAACAGAGTTGCCGAATCCATAGCACTATCTCTAGATGACTCTACTTTGTTCTCCATGAAAGTCTATGGTTACTGATCTCATTGCCTTTACTACACTGGATGGGGAAATTATGTATGTTGATTTGTTTGTTTCCCCAATTTAACTATAAGCTCCCAAGCACAGCAACATGGCTTTCACCTTTACATTGCTAGCACATAGCACAGGACAGTCCTGCCACAAATATCAGTTTATACTTGTGAATAAATAGATTAATGAAGGAGTCTTGGCCCTATCTTCCTACTATTCCTAACCGGCTTGCTGAAATCTTAAAGACCCAAAGACAAGACAAGACATATAAAGGTCAAGAGATGCTACAGTGGCTCTTCCAGTGGTTTGGATAATGCCCTTGATAATTAAGTCACCTCCTTTACCCTAGAATATGAGCTCCTCAAAAGCATGAGCTAGGTCTTCTTATTCATCTCTGAATCCTTAGCACTCGGCAGTCTTAGACAGAGTCTATTAAATTAATGAATATAAAACATTGTTATAAATAGGGTAATCAGATCATAGGCCCTATTAACTTTAATTTCATGCCAAAAGTAACAAAATTTGATATCTGGATCAGCCATGAAATGCCAACAAAGAGTTAGCTTTACTATGGCTTACAACAATTATCTTCATGTCATTTTATAATACTGCCTGTTCTTATATTCTTTTTATAATACCATCTCTAATACATTTTAGGGCTAAGAAATTCTGTAGAAAGTTGTATTAATTTTTAGATAACAGGAAATGGTGGAAATCACTTAACTATTTTAATTTGACAACCCTGACCCCAGCTTTTAACAGTGGTCATTTCTTCTGCAGATACAGAAAGAATGCCTTCTTCCTTTGGATTAGTTCATTACAAACTGAGATATCATCATTAGGAAACTGAAAAAGCAGGAAAGGCTGTCTTCCTTTTCCAGTCTATAAATAAACAGGAAGACAAAGATAAAGACTGAAGCATCTCCCAAGCCAATATTTTGAAACTCCTGTTTACTTACCTTCAATTCCTTCCTTACTTACTGTGACCAAATTTTAAGGGGGGGAAAAATCTCAACTATGTCTAAAACTAGAAAAATATTCACAACATGTGCTTCTTTTCTTGACATTTTGTATTAACTGTTAAAGAAACAGTCATGATCCTTAAACCTATTTGTTTTTATCAAAACTAATTTAAACATTTGCTCTTTGGATGTTGGTTGTTGTGCTCAAAATGACCAAGATTAACCTGCTGAAATGAGAGTGTTCACCTTCCGGTGCCTTCACAGTTCTTATCTCTTGGTAAATAAAATAAAGAAGCAACAGGTCCAAAACTAATCTAAAAATATATTTACATTAGAATATACAGTGTAACCTATGTTTAAATTAAAATGGAAGAATCAATAATTTATCCTCTTTTGCATTAAGGAAACCTGTTTCTTTATTGGTAATTTTCAAATCAACTTAATCTAATCCATCAGACAAATATGAAAATGAAACTTTAATGCAGCATTATCTTGAAAAATCACCTTCTATGATCTCTATCTAATTCATTTTCAAATTATAAAAGCCTTAAAAGTTCAATGAAAATCTGATGCATAAAACCTGAATAAAAGCAAACTTAGACCCTTAAAGGAAACTGCTCACAGAATTTTAACATCAGCCTTGGCAGGCGTGGAGCCCCTGCTGTCTAGATCTGCATGAGGATGTGATCTAGGTTCAATGCTTAGAAAATCAAATCAGTTATGAGATGGCTCCATGGAATAAAGGGAACTGAGAGGAGATGGAAAAGAGAGATGTATAGTTTGATCTAGAGGCATCGAAGCCTCAGGAAATCTCAAGTCCTCATATCTCAGGGCCCCAGGCTGTCATGGAGCCCAGCTAACAAGTGTCCCCTTCCAATGTGGGTGCTTCTCCCGGGTTGGTGCATCACAAGCTTAGAGCGAAGTACTACGAGAGTAGCAACCACTACTGTGAAGTGGTCAGTTAACTGAGCACTCTACTATGTGCCATGTAATCACAAAGCTAAACAGAGGCTGCAGCCAGGAATAAGACAGACATAGAATGTGCCTTCACAGGGCATACAGTCTAACAGGAAAGGTTCCCAGTTATCAAATAAGTACTAAAGTGATAAAAGTCTCCCGGGAGAAATTAGGAGCTATGAGATCACATTACAAGGGTTCCTAACTTGGTAAGGGGTGTGGAAAGCTTCCCTGAAGAAATGGTAAGTAGTAATATTTACACTTGCTCCAGCCATTTAATCAGGTCAAGGGTTAGGACCTTCTTCTATAAAATAGGATATTAATAGTACCTACCATATAAAACCCTTATGAGGATTACATTAGATAACAAATGTAAGAACTAAAGCATGGTGACAAGCTACTGGAAAGTGATCGTTATATACTTCTGCAATTATTGTTATTAAGATGATACTTATTACTACTATTATGGTCTAAAGGAGTAAAAGTTAGCCAGGTAAAAGGTGAGCAGGAGGGATTGAAAGAGGAGCTATCCCAGACAGAGGGGAAAATATATGCGAAGCCCTGAGACCCAAAAGATTGTGGCCCCTCTTCTGTTGCTTCCCACTGAGCAACTAATTGTCACCAGTCCACTGACACAGCTCTCTTGGAAAAGTCTTCAGATAGAACTCTTGGCATTATGTCTCTGGAACACAAATCTGCTCTTTTGCTCACCTGCTTAAAACATTTTATAACCAAACTTCTTAGCAAAATCACTCAAATCCAGGACCTAAGCCCAATCTGTCCTTCCAGTGTCATTTCCTGCCACTCTCCTCCATTACTCACCCTTCTCTACACTCACTCCCAGCCACACACAACTCCCCATCAAATTTCCTGAACACAGCATGTGCTTTGATGGCCCTCTGCCTTACCCCATTTTAATTTTTCTGCCAAGAGCAGCCTTTCAAACGTCTCCATCTCACAAAATTCTATTTTCTTCCAAACTTGATGAGCTTCAATGTCATCTCTTTTATGGAAGTGTCTCCCAGCCCATTCAAGTCTCCCCTAAACATAAGCCCTTGGGAACTCTCTGCATATTGCCCTCCACCGAGTTAGACAGGTGCTTATCTCTCTGCTTATATTCTGAGTTCCATTAAAGTGGAAGCTACATCTAATTTAACTTTGTATGTGGAAGCACCCAGCTCATAAGTCAATAAATGTTTGTGCTGTTGTTACTCAAATTAAAATATTATAATAATGTCTTTGAGGAAATCTCATGAAAGGGAGAATGTTTACAGCATATTAGGGACAGAAAAGAAGGAAAGATGACACATGCAAACCATTTCAATTATTTATCCTTTTCTTGCAATCTTCCTGAGTGTATATGTCACTCTGGCACACAATTATTGAGTGCTCACTATTTTCCAGGCACTGTCCTGGGCACTGCGTCCATATTTGTAAATAAAACAGAATCCTTGTCTTCGTGGGACTTATTTGTGAGATGAACGTTAAAGAAACACACAAACGAACATACAAACTACAGACTATGGTAAGTGCCATAGGGGAAAAACAACAGCAGACCACGAAAAATGGCAATTTTAAAGCTCCAACTTAAATCAGGGAACCAGGGAAGACCTTTCTAAGAAAGGAACCGTGACTATGAGAAGTGAATCTGAGGAGGAATCAATCATGTAAAGAATGGGAGAATGAGCATTCCAAAAGCAAGAAAATGTCCTGAAAGGTCTTAAGGCAGGAGGGAGTACGGAGCGTTTGAGAAAGTGAAAGATGACAAGTTTGCCAGGAACCTGGTGAAGAAGCAGAAGTGCACTGGGCCAGCTTTTATAAGGCATGCTGGTTCTGTGAAAGAGACTGTACTTTTAAGCCATGAAGATTGTAGGCAGTCTTGGGGTGGGAGTGGGAGGGTGATGGGATCAGATTTACATTTTTAAAGTATCACTCTGAAGTGAGGAATTAAAATTCCTTTTAAGTAGAATTACTAGGGAGATGGAAAAAAAATCTCCGTTTATTTAATTTTCCAGTATCATTAAGGTAATCGTTATTTGACCATCCATCAGTCAAACATTATATTCATCAGTCAAATATTTGTCTCTGATCATTCTCAACAGTGAAACCCAAACCACCTCTGTAGCTCTTGTTTCTCGTAATGATATATATACTTCAGGTATACAAAGTTACAGTACGGATGGTGGTTCCTAGAATGCCACATTTATTCAGAGCTATCATTCCAACATGTTTAAAGCCTCTTGTCAAGATAAAAACTAGTATCTGATGTTGATTGAAACTCAAATTTTTCATTTTAACTGCAGTTGAAGATTTGGCCTTTTCTACCTGAGCTGATGCTTTATGAATGGCATATAAGAAACAGCGAAGGCTGTTATTTTTGTTTGTTTAGAAATGTCACAATCCTTCTCTAGGCTGAGAACAAATTCACTCAAGTTACAATTATGTCACAAAAAGGAGATAAAGCGCAGTATCATTTTTAGAATGTTCTTTGACATTTTGTTAAACCAAAAGAAATGTTACAACCAGAAAGAGAGAGAGAGGAAGGAAGAGAAATATAGTTACAGATTGAACAAAGACTAACAGGAACACACGTGCACACTTCAGTGCATATATTGAGGCTGGCAAGCAGCAGCGTCGCCTGGGAGCTACTTAGAGCTTGAGAAGGAAAACAGTGAACATGCATGGAGAGAACACCATAGAAATATCCGACATCCAGCCAAGACAAGAAAAGAAAGAGAGAGAGAACAAAATATAACTAGCACACACAGTGTAATATAAACTCCTTGCCCAAGCTTTCAAAGGGCAGCGATTTATCCAATATAAAAACAATGTTTGGAAAATTAGTGAAAGAAAAGGAAATCCACACCAAACAAGAAAATAAAAAGCAAGGACCTCTAGGTAAGGTACAAGGGGTGGGACTTAATGGTTTCAGAAAAGTCATCTTGAAAAGATAAAACAGTAGTTGTACATTAATAGAAAGAACATCAATAATAAAAGCTAACTTTTATTTAGCACATACTTTGTATTAGGTACTGTGCTAAATGCCCTCTATGTGTTGGTTATCTGATCGAAACCGCTTACCAGCTCTATGGTGGGTAGTAATTTTAATTCTATTTGAAGGATGAGCAAATTGGTGCAAAATCAAAGATAAGAAACTGGTGCTAAACCAAAGACGAGGAAAGTGGTGCTAAATCCAGTATCGCCAAGGTAAAATGTGAATGTGAGTTCGGCTGTCTGACTGGAGCTTTTGCAAATAAATTCAGGTAAGTTTTGTTGTTGTTAGTTTTAATCTAGATAATTAAGGCTTAAATAAAGCACAATACAGATTTTTACCTTAACTCTTATGATGGAAAGTTTTCTAAGTCATACTTCAGGTTTTCCTTCTTTTTTAAGCACAATATCCTGAGCATAATTTAAAGTTCTCTTAATAATTCTCAGTATATCAAGTATAATTTAAACATTAGCTATCATGTTCTGTCTTAATAGCTACCTCAAGAGATGCTAAGATATGGAGAACTATTTGTTCCTACAGCAAATGGGAGCCGAATGTTCTTTGAGTTGTTCTTTTTTTATATTCTGACTGTTGATTCCCTCACTGCCAGATTATCAACTCCAACTTCTAGCTGCTGTCAGGGTACTGAGCTCTAGCAGCAATCTACCCTCCCCCGCCTCCAGTTCGGCTGCTTCTCCGACCTTCTCTTGCTTCATACACTGCCTTCTGAATTCCAACCAGTTCAATTCAACACATTTTTAGAGTCTACTTTGACCTGTATTTGTTCCCCACGGGATATTTTATCAACAGCAATAGCAAAGATACTGTGTCAAACCAAGAAAACTTACACTTCCTTTCCAGCAAACCTCAACTAGCCAGTTCTAAGGGACACCATGTACCTTAACGGAGGCTGAGAAGACAGTCAATCTGTCGGTTACCAGTGGTGTCCTCATTTTACAGAGAGGTAAATCGAGGCTCAGATATTAGGCAACTCATTTAGCCTTTCACAGCCAATAAGTAGCAGAGATAGGATTTGAACAAGGTCTTTCTGCTTCCTAAGCTTCACTGCAATAAATAGGAGGGGAAAACACAATAATTTCATGCTAGTACTTACTGATAATGGCCTCAAGAAATAACCAGTTGCTTTATGTCTTTAATGTATGCTAAATAGTGAATAATATCAAAATCGACACTAAAATTATAAGAAAGGATTCAGAGCATTGCTAAAGTACAGACTGCTAAGCAGGCAACATACAACATATGATCGACCGGGCAGTACGGCCTTTTGCATTAATCCGTGCCAGCCTGAGGGTCACAGTTTCACATATCATGTGACTTCTTCAGTGATCTGGCACTCTTGGATGCAACCCATCACTTGCAAGAAGTATTACTGCATAAGAATAAAAAGACTATGAAAGTAATATAGGTTTCTCTAATATATATTATCTTTTAGAATACATATATTGTTACCATCAATTTTTGCATATCATCACACTAAAGCTTTAACTGACCACCTTATTCAGACATCTTTTTCAGAAGCCCATTTATCTCTCCTATTTAGACCCAATTCTGTTTCAGCCTGGTTATCCAAATTCATTTATTTATTTGACCAATACTTATTAAGTAGATACTCTGCTACAGATACTCTGTGCTACCTATTATGCTGGATGGCAGTATAGAGGTGACTATTTTAATAGTATATGATTCTGGATATTTGCTTAGGTACAGTGATTGTAATTGGATTAACATGTACACCTTCATTTATTCACCATGATCATCAAAACTGTAATTATTTTAAAAGCGGATCAAGAAACTTTCCATAGAAGTTGTATCATACGTCAAATGCCATTAAAAGCAATTTCTTGCCAATTTCCTAGAAAAGTTTCTGAAGCCTTTGCATGGCACGAAGAGGTCTTCATACAGCAACCACACCCTGAAGAGTTCCCTCAGACCTATAATAAGAAGTGTTGATCACTTTTTGGGGTCCTGGGTCACAGAACCACGGAATGAAAGAAATCTCCAGAGAAACTTTCTGAACACAAAAGCCAATGGTATATATTGACAAGCACAAAGTTGAGGGGAAATAGCTTCTTGGATGGGGCAGGCCCTTGTATTTCATTCACTTTAAACTCACACGGCCTTTATATGTTGCCTTGACTCTTTTTAACCACAAATCAGAGGCGCCCTAGCAAAACTTGCATCAGCTTAAAAAGCTCCTTAGAAGTTCAGGCAGCACCTTTACAATACAGCTTCAGAGACCGGACCTAAAACCCACCATGTGGTCTAGTTGTTTTGGTGATGCAATTACATTTTGAGATTATTTGGCCTAGAGTTGGTCTGCACTTATGTTCCAAACAATCCTGTTAATAGAGGGTCTACGGCACTCTAGTTTCCATTCATGTAGATTCGAGCTTTCTTTGTCTCCTTGCTAACACTGGCCTAACACTGGCATATTTATTCCTATTTCCTTAAGTACCTAACACTTCCTAACTTATTGTCTCCCTCAGAAAAAATTCTAGTAGGCTTCCCAAATACATGACATTTAATTTCATCTTAGAAAAATAAACAGGACACCACACAAGGTGAAGCCATTCTTCCTGCATATAAGATTTACACTGAAAATGCTTTTACTTGATCCTCCATGATCTTTTTAATAGAATGAATGCTTAAAAGATTAAATGCACTTCTGGGAAATTTTAAATCCATATACTTCTTAGTGGCACGTTTCAAATAAGTGAAAATGATACATAGGCTGATCTTTAAAAATTTCAAACAGAAGTATGAACCAGCATAAGCATTACATTTCTGACCTATTTTAAAACATTTTTCTTTTTTTCCATTCATCATTAACTGTTGACCAAAATCGTATGTTTCACATATTATATGGTTAATCTTACTGCCTCAAGTGATCAGGGGGTATTTTATAACCAAGTCCTCAATAAATAATTTATTCCACTTTTCCATTAATTGAAAAGTACAGTTTCAGAATACTGCCTGACACTAATACTTGGAGCATAGCAACTGACTTACTGGATAGATGAGATAAGGTCTAATGCATTTATCTTCTTTCTAAGAGATCAGTTCGTCAATACTGATTGAACCCAATGTGCACAAAAGCATGTGTCAGGAGAGAGGAACTTCCTCTAAACACCACTTTACTCCAAGCCTAAGCTTGCTGAGCCATGGGAGAATTTATGGCTTTTCCTACCCCAGCATCATTAATTGGAAAGAACCCTTAATTACAATCTAACACACAATTAAATCCATTAACCTTGTAGATAAGTTAAAACAAATCTCTGGACCCATAGAAGGTAGAATCTCCCTGAAGCAGGTGATGACCCCACCTTGCCCTCAACTGTTCCATCCTTCACCTGAAGCAAGTCAATCAATGTGAATGTCCTGCTTCTGGTCATAAATTTTGGGGTGCCTCTGCTTTTCTATGGGGAATAGGAAACTGAGGCCTCATAATGACTGAGAGGCACCAAGCAAGAGGAGCAGGAAGAGAAGGAGGTAGTGACCAGATCTGGGTGCTTTCATCACTTAGCACGTCACCATAAGGTAAGGGAATCAACAAACAGGCTCTGCAATGGACCACTTGTTGATACGGACACTGCAGTTCAGAGGCTGAATCTCGACTGAGGTTATCGTAGAAGTAGTGGTGTTTGGCCACAGGTCCAGCAGCTGGCTAGTGACTGGGGAAAGCAAGTTCTGGAGCTGCTGCTGCAGCGATGCTCACTCCGTTCTACCACAGGCCATCAGACAACCTGTGGCTTTTTCTATCTATCTTTCTCTTTGGCTGTTTTGCTCCACGTTTATGGCTGCCCTTGACTCAGTTTACTCTGATTTTGTTCATATAACAATCACATTGAGTGACTATGTGAGGTGGAGAGGAAGGAGGTACGCTTTCTCTGTGGTCCCTGAGCATCCTGAAGAATGACCATTTCCCCCTCCCCGCTTCCGGTGACTTTGCTGGAACTCTTCTAAAGATATACAGCATCTTCTTGTTCTCTTTGTTCCTCAGCCAGTCTACTATAGTAAGAGTTAAATGAGAAATGATGCACATAATATTATCCCCTTAGAAATGTGTGTGTGTTTTTTTTTAAAAACCAAGGATAATGCTCAGATGAAAGGACTAAAGTGCAAATGGTGGCATTACAAACATCAGAGCCAGTCGGGGTGGCTATGGCATGGTCTAGAGTTCTAAAACTTACTTCACTCCAATTCACGTAAGTGGAGGGAAAGCGTGTGACTTCCTATACCTTTCCTTTAACTTTTGTAAAGTTAGTACAATGGTCACTGAAGGGCCAGAGCCTACACCCTCATCACCTCTGGAAGGAGAGTGCCTAAGGCTGCCAGCTTCATGAGAGCTTTGGGGCTGCAGAGAGTGCACAAGGCCACAAAGACTGTGGAGGACACCCTGCCCTAGCTCCCATCCATCAATGCCACTCAGCGTCTTCCTCCCTGAGTTATAACCTCCGTTTTCACTGCTCTATACTCCATTAGGCCCACACAAGTATTTGCCTACAGCAAATGACTCAGAAATTCTTCACAAATACAAATTTCCTGTAGAATATAATAGAAAGAGAGTCAGAGAAAGGAGAGTTTAATTTCCCTTGGACTTGCTGCTTATTTTCTTTTAGGCATTAGTCATGTGGTCATTTGCTTAGCTGTAAATGAATCCCTCAGGCTTATAGGCAGCTGAATGGAATCACCATTGTCATCTTCTTGATTTAATAATTTCGATCAATATTCAGTTTTCTTGACAACAGAAGGCAAGTGGGAGAGCAGATGACTCAGAAGAGCAGATAACACAAATTATTATTATTGTTTTAGCTATTATTGTTTAACATGCCCTGCCCACATCAATTTCCTTCCCAAGCTCTCTTCTGCTTAGCCCAATGGGCCACAAATTTGGATGTGTATCAAATTGATTTGGGGGAGGGTATTCAAGTGGCCTGAAAGTATACTGTGTTGTAAGGAAAACCAATCTGTTTTGTGCTATTTATCACAGATAACTAGCAAGTGGACACTCAAGAGTTTGTGCTTAATACTGAGTTCACAAATGTTCTAAGTACTGTATTGAAAAACAAGGACATGATCCTTGCCCTCTGCTCCCACGTACATCTTTTGCCCAGGGGTTTCAAGGAAACAGCCATGAGGGAACCTTTTCTCGACCTATAATTTAACATTCCACACCGGTCAGATCAGGACAGGAAAGGAAGGGGCTGATGAAAGAGGAAAGGCTGGGTTTTTTTTCCTGAAAAGGGCAGTGAGTGGTACCCAAGAGAAAGACTCTACAACCTGGTGATTTCTGAGATTCTAGTAGTGGGTAAGTAGAAATAATATCCTCAACAATCAAAATATTTGGCAAGAGGAATAGAGAGTTTGGGCAAAAGATAAAGAACATCATATTAGCCATGGCCGTTTGCTAGATTTCGATGGGCATTTCAGTTGAAGGATGAAAATCTCAGATGAAAGAAAGACATTTAAGGTTAAAAAAGCAGTCTAACACTTGCTATTTATATATTAAAGAAAAGGCATGGCAAAGAAATGGGCTCCTCCTGCAGAACTGAGAAAACAGAACCTATTGCCAGGAGAAGGGAGAAAAAAAACATGATCCATAAAATTAGTTACGATGCTTTTTTTTTCTTCTGACAAAACCAGGGTTTCATTTCTGCTAATAGTAGTTTCCACATAAAAGAGACATCTTTTCTTTAAAAAGAAAAAAAAAGGTAGAGAGAGAGAGGTTTAAAAAGATGTCAGAGCGGTCAGAATTAGTAAGCTGTTTCTTACTTCAATTCTTTAGTCTAGAACCTTTCATTAGCAATGCACTTTCATTTTATAATATGCCTTTCAAAAAACATCACTTCAGGCTGCCACAAGACTAAGTAATTAGGGCTGAAAAATGATTACTATGTGCTCTTTTCAGCCAGGATCGCCATCAGGAGGTTTAGTCACCACCCCTTTCAGAATGAGATGCTCTTCAGGGTAGCTCAACAGCAACCCTGGATAAAAGATAACAAAAAGGGTTTAACCTAAATGTCTCCAATTTTATTCTATGGCTATTTCCTTTTTTCATTCCCAAGTATTCTGTTTGCCTTTCTCCTTTAAGGTTATGAAAGAATTTGAATTTTACAAAATTAAACAGCAGTAAAGCCCTCTACTATGAACTTTAAAAAAACCTACTTTGCATATTTTCCTAACTAAATATTGAAGCCTCTTTGAAAGAACATGGAGAAAAAGCATCTTCTTGCATGCTGGTGGAAGGCTAAATGAAGACAGACCTTTCAGGGAGCACGCAACACACGAAGACCTCCCACTCCAATTCCAGAAGCATTCCTCGGAGAACCTCCCGCAAGTGAACACAAAGAACTGCAGACAGATATTCGCAGCAACATTTTTATAACAGTGGAAAAACCTGCAAAAATCTAAATATGCATCAAAAAATGAATAGATAAATTGTGGTATAAGACAGGAAACTACAAAGCAACAAAATGAATAAAACATATATTTATATGTAATCGACATGAACATTTTCTCAAAACATACAAAAAGGTAGAATGAGACTCTAGCATACATAGAGTATATCATAAATATAAATTTAAAAACATAATAACCTAGTACTATATATTGTTTTACTGATACACATAAATGTAAGAAAAAGTACAAGGACGTGAACGAGAAGGTAGTTGCAAAATTCACGATGAGAGGTGCCTCGAGGAAGGCAGGAAGGCGATATTTCATTTCTTGAATTAAAAGAGAAAAAGAAAATAAAGCATATGTGGCAAATGTTAATGATCACTACTTTAAGGCAGATATTTGGGTTCTTATGCTATTCTCTGCAGCTTTCTGGATGTTGTTGACTTTTTAAAATAGTGTAACTTTGAAAACCTTTTATTTAAAAGTTATACATTTTCTTAAATTCATTCAATTGCCATTTACTCATGAATTCAAAAAATATTTGTTGAACTTGTCATTAATCCTAGGATATAAAGAATAAGAAAAGATCCTTGCCCTTGTAAGGCCCACACGAATGAACTAATTCCTATTTAGGAATCCTGTCACATTTCACAATGCGGATTTCAGTGCAGGATTTCCGTTAAGTCTGAAACTGCTCAAGAATAATTGCAACGAGCTTATTTATGGAACAGCATACTACTATAATTCCAAAACTGTAATTGTCAATATTTATCTTTAACTATCTTCTTGCCAAAAGTTTTTGAAAGGGCATTGAAGCAAATGAGTTTTGAAGATGTTCCAAAGTGAGTTATTATCAAACAGGCAATGATAATGACAAAAAGTCAAATAAGTTGATCTTTCTTTGAAGGTTTTCCAAAGAGACAGATATATTGGCCAACCTGTCATTACTAATGGCAACAGTATGTGATATGGTGAAACTCCAGCTTGGCATAGCCACTACAATGCTTCAACAGCTCTTCCAACATCTTATGACTCCGTTGTGTACAAATTCAAGACTAAAACTCTTGCGTATCCTGTTTTACTCTAAGGTAGCTATGTATAGTCTTTTGCACAACAAATATGCATCGCCACCTTTATTGAAAAAAATCAAGCCCCAATATTGTTGGCTACCTCCAACATTATTACTCCTGTCTAACTAATCTTACATTTTCACTCGTCCTTTTCACTTGCTAAAGATAAGAAAGGCGCCACTTTTTCAGTCATCACCTGTCAGCCCTCAGGCCTGCAGTCAGGCTAGTCTATTATTTATTTTCAAAGAGGGACCAGGTCTAAGGGTGAGAAAAAGTCAGATACTAACCAGGTCACAGCCAATAACATTAAAGAATCCGGCATGGAATCATTAAAGCAGGCTTGGCTCAGGGATCAAGCATGAGGACTGTGGGACAGAACTTTCCCTTCTCCTGAGAGTACTCATCGATCATCAAAGGGCACAGAAGTGCCATCAGGCTGGAAGGCTGGTTCAAATCACCTAAACCAATGAATGGGTGTGATCAAGCAGTAGGAACTAGGCTAGGTAAATAAATTAGGCCTTGGTAGGGCTACAGATATGTATGTACACACACGCGCACACACACACACACACACACACACATACTCCTGAATTTCAATCTTAGTAAATTAGAAATGACATCTAGCTTCCACAAAGCCTCCTTCTCTGGGTAATTCTGACAATTATCAGAAAAATTTTTGTTAGCTTAAAGTGTATGCATGTATTATTATCATATGGCATATATACACTCGAAGTGAATTTATTTATAATTTTATTGCAATTTATTGCCATCCCAAGTGAGTTGGATCATGTCTGTCAATTACACCTATGAAAGCAAAAGTTTCTAAAATCGTTTTCTTTTATGACATTAAATTTACTCAATAAATTATATTGTAGTAACTTCTAAAGATTCTTGGAATATGACTAAATGTAAATATAAAATATTGTTTGCTTTCAAATGATGCTTTGCCAAATCTTAGTTAAAGAGGGAAAAATTCTAAATTGGACACGCATGTGAAAATGAGAAACCAAAGCAGATGTCAGGCTAATTTTAAGATTTTAAACTTGAGTATTAGGTTAGCGAGGCCTCAGCTTTTGTTTTTTTATATGAGATAAAAGTACTAATTTCTCAAATGATAACACAGTAACCAGAAGCCAGTGTGTATAACACACACACACACACACACACAAAACTAAAGCCCAAATTTAAGCATTGGGACCTACACTTACAATATAGTCAGAAGCAGCATCTGCTTTTAGTTGAATTCTCTATGTGTGTTGAATTTTTACTGTGAATAAATCACTTAAATGAGCCTAGAAGAAGTGAAAGAAAGAGAGAGAGAGAGAAAGAGGGAGAGAGGAAGGGAGGGAGGGAGGAAGGAAGGAAGGGAGGAAGGGAGGAAGGGAGGGAGGGAGTTGCCTTTTTCCAGAGTTTGGAGGAAATAGCAGCACTCTCCACGGAAGGAAGGAAGGAAGGAAGGAAGGAAGGAAGGAAGGAAGGAAGGAAGGAAGGAGAAACTAGCTAAAGTTCTGCCTTTAACTGAAACAATGAGGTAGACTGAAAATAGTCTGGCTTTAATGTTTGACATAGGTTTCAAATCCCGGCTCAACTTTTTACCTGCTATACGGCCTTGGGCAGGTGCTTGACCTCTGTGAACCTCCGTCTCCTCTTACATAAAATGGGATAATGGACTTAAAAAAAAAACCCACTTTCCATATTTTACCTGCAATAATTATCTGTCACAGGTTGCTGTGATGATTAAATATAATTTCATAAAATACCTGACAACAGTAGGCAATAAATAACTGTTAATCCTCTTCCTCCTGTCTCTTTTTTCAAAGAGACTCACTCACCTGGGGACAGAAGTGACAAGAAAGTAGTGGCAACACTCATGAAGGAGAGAAGCTGTGGTACATGTGATATCAAAAAGACAAGTGAGGACTAATTGCTATGAGAAATGCAAAAGGGATGCAGCTGACCAGTAAGTTTGTAAACAGACGCTTAGCCATAAAGGAAAAGAAAGAGTATTTTGTGAGAGCTAATGAGAATAAAAACTTTTTATTGAATACCAGTGGACTCCTGATCATATAATTTGAATGCCATCTCAAAGTTGTCCTCAGGCATAGCAAGGAACTATGATGTAGTAACTACAGTGGAACTTTGTTCCCCAAACCCCAAAGAGGCTTAGCAGAAATAACACCGCTAAGACATTATTGTCATCCAGACTGACTCACACCTTTGGATCCACAAGGTATCATAACCACCTTCTATACAAAATGAGCTTTCTGGCACCAAAGGCAACCAATCAGCAGAACCTCTGTGTGGGCTTTCGAATGCTGTGGATCAGCTGGGTAACTGCAACGGGTTGATCAAGTACTGTATTCATCCAATCTACGATGCCATCAACAATAGGATATACCACTATTCCATGTATCACCTAGAAATAAAAAATGCTCCCACCTGAAGAATCTGATGGAAGAGCACTATAGAAAACTGAGACGCCAAAGGGTCACATTCTCTGGGAAAGAGCAAACAAGAAATAAACTTATCACACTGAAAGAGACAGCAAGGAAATGTGCATTCTCAACCTGTAACTTTAAGGGAAAAAAAAAATTCCCCTGAGAATTTGAACTACCAATTGGCACTGCATCTACATAACCAATGTGGCACAAGAAAACCTCAGGCACAGAATTTAATTTCAAGTGGTCTCAGATTGGTAGTGTCTCCAGGTGGCTATCACAAGTAAACACAAATCCACAAATCACTTTTGGAGAACTGGACTTTAATCCAGGCTGATGGCCCCTCAAATATGGCATACACACATATATATGTATGTGTATACATGTATGTGTGCATGTACATACATGTGTATATGTATGTATGTGTGTGTGTGATGTACTCCAATTTCAGGGATTTGTACATTTGGTTTTAAAGAAATGCAGAAAGAGGGAGGGAGAGAGAGAGAGAGAGGGAGAGAGAGAGGGAGGGAGGATGGAAGGAAGGGAGGAAGGAAGGAAGGAAGGAAGGAAGGCAGGCAGCAACTTTTTTCTTAAAAAGAATAAGATGATATATATGGATCTGGGTCACTGGACAAGTATTTATTAGTATGTGCATAACAGAGGTTTCAAAGCAATTGTCGGCATGACCCCTGCTTACAAGTGACTTACTAACAATTTCTCTGGGAACACAGATTCACGTTTCTATCTCATTTACTTTTGCATTGTTTTGCCACCAGGGTTATAGTGCTGTCACTAGTTAGTGGGAGAAATGCACACACAAACTTGGTTCTGCCCTTTTATGGTCTAACACTGAAAGAGTGCCTATAAGGTCAGATTAATAGAACTTATTTTAATTCCTCCAATTTCAACAAAACATGCAAGCTACTTCCTCATTACATTGACTAGACTTCATTCAAAATAACAGTATCACGTACAGCATGTGGGATATGCAACTTTGATCAACTGATCAAGATAAAATTTATAGCTTCAGTAAATATGAGTAACTTCTATCTTGAGGCGCTAAAAAAAATTATAATGAAAGGCATCATAAAAGCAACTTTTATTCATTAAGTCAGTTTTGAAAAGTGAACATCGAATTTACTGGTCAAGAGAGATTTGAACTTTTGTGTGAAAAGAGGTATGGGGCTAACCTAATAACAGCTCACTGAAAAAAATGACTTGTTGGCATTAGTTCTGCCCTTGCCCCTGAGAGAGTTGGTACCCGTGCCGGGGGCACTACATGTGCACATGCCAAAACCCAGCCCCAGGGGACCCTTACACGAAAAGTCCCTGTTTGATCCTGCTTCTTGGGAAATGTTCTATTACCATCATCTCATGGAATACAGGTTTCTCCTCCACAGGCAGAGCCACATGGTTTCAAGCCGTTGTACTTTTCTTACAATGCCCTCCCTCCCCACTTAGTCCTTCATCACTGCATATTCAGAAAGTCATTTAAATGAGAAAAAATGATTGACTGGTAACTGTTTACAAGCAAACATAAAAAGAATCTCGGAATAAACTACATACAAATTAGACTTATTATAGGTATACACTCTCAAATTCCACATGGTCTGGCTCATGTTTACACACTAGATCATTCTTTCCTGGCATTTTCAGTCTCTTTTCCAAGTTTCACCTTCACTCTCAACCTTAATTCAAAGCAGAGTCCTCTCTGTCTGCCTCCTTAGACATGAAGGACCCAGAGGTTCTTGCCTGGGTCTGTTTCTCATCTCCTGGGTTCTCGCTGCTACCACAGCCCTGAGTCCAGGCTTCCCTTGGACTCTGCCCTTACAAGTTATGTGGCCCCAAATGGCGACCAGGGGATGCAGAGCCTTGAGAGTTTCCAGCTGTTTCCTAAACTCTTCATTTCTACAGTATTGTCCAGCTTCTTCACAGTAAGACGAGCCTCCGCCAATCACTATCCAAAGGTTTCTAACTGCCCACCTTGGTGCCCACCTTTGTGCTCTCCTGCCCACAGACATTTTTTCTACAGAGAGTCACTAATCTCAGCATTTTTATTCAGACCTTCTGTTTTCTTTCATGACCTTATTGGTATCCTTAAAACTCACACTCACACCGCAGGTTTATGCAAACAACTTGGAAATTATTCTGAAGAAACACAGAGAGTTATCTCAAGACAACATGTATGCTGATAGAAGATACACATTCTAGATTACAACACCACAAATGAGTAAAAAAAAAATTTTTTTCAAAAGATAAATTAAAGTTAAGGGAGCGAAAAGCTGACCTCATGGTGAATAGATAAAACAATGAAAAGTGGCGAGAGGGCAGAACTATAAATTTCTAAAAGGAAAAATGAGAAATAAGATTCTTAATAAGAGATACTCGGCCTCACTGGCAGCATTTGAAGCCTGATACAGATAACCATGATGTTCATTGAGTATGGTACTCCAGAGCCAAGACGATAAAACTGCACAGATATATTTTTAAATCCATGAGGCTGTTGTGCGGGTGTAGATGTAAAAGAAAAACAAATCCAAGCTGGTGTTCTGCTTGGAATAGCTCCACATCACACTCCCCAAATATTATTCTGTACACCCAACTTATTTTTACTTTCTAGCATATGTTAATTAACTATATTATAGACTTGTCAGTATAAAGCAGCAATATTATTCGTTTCCCACAGTACCTAGTACCTAGATTATAAAAAGGGACAGTATTTATAGATTAAAATTTGTAATATTTATCAAGCACATTCATTTGTTGTTCTCTTCCCTTTTTTCTATTTAACTGAGACACATTCATATTTAACTATATATATTTTAACAGTGATTTGTATACATATAACCTCCTGAAACAATGCCTGGCATACAGTAAATATTCAATAAATGTTAGCTGTAATCGTTATCATTATTATTTTTGTCATTGTTATTAATAACAATTTACCTTGCTATAATGAATTCTAATTATATCATAGCCTATACCTGCCAGGAAATTCCTACAGCTGTGCTAGATGGTTTTACACAGTACTTGAGTCTTTCTTATAAAGTAGGCTTCCAAATTCAAATAATTAATGGAAAAATGTACAATCACTTTGGTTAGATCTCTTTCGTACACATCAGAGGCACGTTTGATTTTGTACTTAGCATATTTTTGTGGTCAGCAATGAAAAGAGCTGTTTAACACTAATTTCATTAAAAAGAATATAGACAGTATTCTTTTAAATATGGGGGGTTACAAGAAGTCCGGGACAAAGTTCCCACAGAATCTGCTTTTAATACATACAAACGAAGCCTTATTATTGCTTCCCCTCAACTCTAACCCTTTTTCCATGCACATGCTGGATTAATCTCTGAAATATTGTCATTTCTCAGCTTAAAACCTTAATGGTTCCCCGTTGCCCAGAGGATAAAGTAAGAACTTTCCACTTGCCTAGTCTTCCTTCGTGGATTGCCAGACTTTATTCATACTGCTTCTCTCACCCTCCCAAACACAACAAGGCTATTCTGTCACCAAAACCTCCCATTATGATCATTATCTTTCTTTCAATGCTGAACACAAATGTTGTCTCATTCATAGAGTTTTTCTGATCTCCCCTGGACAGAAATGAGGTTTGTTTCTCCAGTTTTCTATAAATGATTGTCCTCATACCATCCATGGCTCTCATCTTAGGGTGCTAATGGCTATAAATCATATACTCTTTTCCCTAGTGTGGTATACTCTCTCTCTCCAAGAGTCGGGATATGTCTTCAGACCTTTGAGTCCTCTATATGCCTAGTTAAGAGTATTTATGCAAGGAACATTATCACAGAAGAAAATTTAACTAGGAAGTCACATAAAAAGTATGACATAATTCTTTTAAGTTCCAAGAATCATCTTTCTCAGACTCATGTCTGGTTCAGTTTAACATTTTTATGTTGCATTTGAAAGAAGCAGGACACATTAAAACACCCATATCTACATATAACACTGTACCCTTGAATCTCGCTGAGCTGATGAGGATGAGCTGTGGGAAAGTGGGTCCAAAAAGTGACAGATGATCCTCTTCATCAATAAGAGTAAGCCTAACACAGCCTAGTAAACTATCATGTACAACTAGAACAATGTTTGGGAGTCACTTTGGACGACCTGAAAGGTAGCAGCCCAACAGGAATCATAACCCAAAAGAGCAATAAACCCTGGGCATCAAGTGTTATTTAATGGAAATAAAATTAAAAAACTAAACATTACTACGTACAAAATTCAAGTGCATCTAAGTTGCTCTAGAAAGATGTCATTTATTGCCCTTCCAAAACGCAACAACAAAAAACAGAACTAAAATGATCCAAAGAACAGAGCTATTTCCACACAAGTATAATTTTTAAATTACGATTCTTCAGTCTGAAAAAATATTAATTCGAATGAGATATTTTTAAAGTTCATAAAATCATTACCAAACTTATTCTTCAAATTATGTAAAATTGGGAATACAGGAAACATTTGAAATATGCATTAAAAAAAAAAAATGAAGCCAGTAGCACTTCACAAATGCATAGGGATCACATCACCCTCACAGTCGTCAACACACAAATAGGGCCAAGAGTGGTCTAGGCACACTCACGGATGATCGATTCATTGGTTATTTAAGGAATATTTGGAGCATTTGGTTTACTTCATCCAGCTGACAATTAGTGCTCTGAAAAGTCCCTCTCTTATTTGCAAAAGTAGGGGCAAAGCCATGTTTAGAAAATCCTTTGGTCTAAGTCAATATAGCCTTTCATATATTCTAAGTGGAGGCCTACCGGGTATTTTGAGAACAGAGGAGAAGGATTTGTATTATAAGAGAAAGTAAAGGACGAAAAGTTGTCTATATTGAAGACTTAAAACTCCAAGTTTCAGGCCAGGAATAGAAGGCGGCAAATATTTCACTTTTTATTCAAAAATCATGTTTCGGATAACCTTTTAAATTTTTGAGGTACTCTTAACAGTCATTCAAATATCATACTGCAAACCTTTCATAAATTAAGTTGACAATTTGGTTGTTTTTTTTTTTCTTTTTTTTTTGTGGCCATATAACAGGTCAATTTTCTGTCAAACAATTCAAACCTCTCTAGGAATATGCTTAATAAATTCCCAAATTTTAGACAACAGTCTAGAAAATAGAGGCAAAAACAGCTAAAGTCACTGGCTCCAGTGACCTAAATTGACCTCAAATCTTCCTCTTGGTTTGAATCAAGCAACGTAACTGCTTTGTTCTGTTGTTGCTGTAATTTAATATTCAAAATCATAAAGCCAAACATCTCTGAGAGACTGACAGGGAAAAAAACCCAAAACGTGTATTAAAAATATATATTTATATTACTTAAGTACAGAACTATAAATCAATACCTTAAATATTTCCGCTTTCCAAAAAAAAATTGCTTCAGTTGTCTGTCTTTTCCACTTATTGTTGCCATCAACAATAAGGATCGACCTTTCTGGCCTATTACTATTAAATTGACCTAATCTTACTTCAACAAAACATGACGTGCACATGACACTTAGCCTGTGTAGGGGTTCATTTATGATATTCTGTGCCTCTTTGCATTTATTTTTAGTAAATTTCTAAAAAAGAGAACCAGGAAACGCATTTTGTATTAATTTCTATTGTAAAGTTATTTTCAAACAAATAAAATTCACTTCATAATAAATTTAAACACAATCTCCCTTATTTACATAAGCTTACATAAAAGTCCAAAGAACTGACTGTTTAGGCTCAGTTACAAACAAAATAAAAGTATTATATTCTTTGAAAATCAAAGAAATAATTCTTATTCAGTGATCCCTTTATTATTGCTATCTTTAGTTTCCATGGGGGGTTATTTGAATAAAATAAAATAAAATCCCACATGCACTTACATAGAATTACAAATGAGTGTTCTCTATTCCTGTTTATGTTAAGAGTTCCAAGAATGACTACCATGTGAGTCTAATGGTGGTCTTTTAGCAGTGCTGACATAAAAGGGCTGTTCAACTGTGTTGTTTAACTGTATATATTCCAATGCTAGGCAACTCTCCAAATCTTATTGTAAACATTGTATAAGGTCTCTAAGTTCAGCAAAATAATAGAGTTCAAGCTTTTTACAGTCAACTCCAAGTGACAGTTGACTTCTCTTTAGGATTTTATATATTGTTTCCATAATTAGTGCAGCTTGCTTTGTTACATAAAACAAGCTGACATTTGGAAATTCGGTCTAATGTTATGCTCTAAGGGTGTCATTTTCTTCCCCATGAACACTGACTTGGTGCAGTGCTTTGTTTCCAGGTCTATAGATAAAGGTAATCTATTAGAAACTGTTATGTTAAGGTTGGAAATATAGAAATACATAATCAATAGCTATACTGAACAGGTATTAAGTATACTGGTTATTTTGTGATAGCAACAGAAAAATTTTGTTAATTTGATGGAAATGATCGTTTAAAAGTATTTCTAGGCAAAAATTCATGTTTTTATACACTTAAAGTAGACACTAGTTTCTGTGCAATGATTAAGGAGTTAGAAAAGGCAGAGAACCACAGAATAAAAGGTATATTCCTACCCCCGAGTTTTATAAGAATGAGGTTCATTTACTGTTCAAAGGACGTTGTTTATACATTTGAAACTTCCATCTTATAATTGCTCCAGGATTTGTAAAGAGGAGATCTCAGCAGGACAGCAAAATTTATTCAAAGCAATAGCTGCATATAATTGGTATAAAATACCAGAACAGTCCGCTCTGAAAACTCTTCTCAGCAATACAGATTTCCGCACCTTCAACTCTCTTTCTATATTGAAATAAAGTTTGACTTATTCTCTTCCATAACTTGAATCTTTCCTTCCTCTATCCAGATAAAGTATTTTTTAAAAGATCCTATGAAGAATTTCAATACAAATTATGGGAGAAACTTTTTTGCTGCCCATGTGGTTTTATTAGTGTTTACCTGGTTACTATGGAAATGGGTAAATAGAAAGAAGGCATGTTGTGGAAGAAAGTTGGTTTTACTTTTTACATTTTCATAAAACATTGAGTTAATTATGTGTTGTATCACACATAAAAGTAAGTTAAAAATCATTGTTGTGTTAGTATCAACTCAAGAATTCAATCAAATGAACAAAAGAAAGGAAGTTTAAGTCTGGATATTATTATACAAACTTGAAAAACACATTAAAGGAAAATGAGTCACAAAAAAAGTCACATATATTACAACCACAACCTTTCTTTAGCATACCGTTTCATCGTCCTATAGAGTTACTTGGGTTTGACAAAATTCCTTCAAAAGTGAAATGGAAAGAAGAAAATTAAGAACTGCATCTTTCTATTTAAAGTACCATTTTGTGTATTAAAAAGTTATTTCAACAAGTTCTTTCTGTGTGTTGATGAATAAGCTTACAATAGCTTTGCTAACTTAATCCACTTTAAAATGCCATTTGATTAGATTTTAGCAGATGTTTCTTTACCGGTATGAATGAGAATTTATGGACAATTGTGTTGTTTTTGGAAGAGAACAAAAACTCTACGAAACTGGAAACATCACCTCTCAATACTAACGGTTAAAAAACGTTCATGTGTGGTTCAACAATGTGAATGTACTTAATGCCATAAAATTGTACAATTAAAAATATTTAAAATAGTAAATTTAATGTTATGTATGTTACCACAATATACAAAACAAAAATATTCTTGAGTTTGTACAACAAAAGTCATTTTAAAAAACTGTCATAATGAAGTTAGAATTTGTTCCTTTTAAAAGGCACGGTCTCATATATAACTGTTATGTCCTATTAAATACAGATCAAATAAATAAAGCAGAATGTGGAAAAGGTAGGTAAAAGGTAGACTTGAATAGAATAAGAATAATCAGAAAACAAATACTCATGAACTTAATGCCCTGTAAAGTATTTTCAGTTGCATTATAGGTAATATGTCATATTTACAATGTGATAATCTGTCTTTCCTTACAGAATAATTATGAACTTCAAGTGACTGTTTTTTTCAGATTCTGGACTTAAGATAATGCAGATTTCTGAAGACAAGCTAAAAGGAAGAAAAAGGGTTATGAAAAGAGCCAAGAGAACACTCAGATTTATCATAAAGCTGAATATATACATACATTTCTCTTGAAGAGAAAATATAGATGCTTTAATATATTATCAGTCGTAATTTCTTCTAGCTATGTACATTAGATTTCCTACATTCATCCTTTGAATAGCTTCTTCGTAACCAACTGCTTATACATAAAAGCAAGTAGTATGGTAATTAAGGATCAAATCTCCAGAATAAGTACATCATAGAAATAAATGTACTGTTTATTTTTAATTGAAGTAGACTCTTTAATGATGAGAAACCTAGACACAGTGGTCTATTTTTAAATATAACTCAGTCTAAATAAATATAACCTACATTTGTAAAGCATATATTATATAACATAAAAGGGTTTTGAATCTTTTGCTTTTATCAGCCAAAGCCTTAGGACCTGCTCCACATTAGTTGCTTTTGATTTCTTTTCTCTTTACATTCTGGTCACCAGTATTTGCAGGATTCCTATACATGGAGGCTCGCAATCTGAAAACTCTAGATCCAACTTCAAATGGATTTCCCACAAAAATTAAATCAGGGAGCGTATATTAACAATTTATAACAGCTACAGTGTCCAATATGAGAGCCACTGGCCACATGTGGCTAAAATTTTTAAGTTCAGTTCCTCAATTGCATTTGCCAAATTTCAAGTGCCTAATAGCCCCATGGAGCCAGTGGCCACTGTATCTGACAGTGCGGATAAAGAACACTTCGATCATCACAGAAAGTTTTGCTGGACAGAGCCACACTACAGAATTGTCTTAAAGAGCAAGCTTCTCAAATTTACTTGAAATTAGGTGCTTTGGATTACCTTACGTTGCCTCAAAGTATTTAATGTCAACACTTGTTTGGTTGTTTTCAGTATCTACTATGTAAAGGGAGGTACAACTCCACTAGCAACTAATCTTCTTAGAAACTTATGTACTACTGATAACAACAGGCCTGGCAAAATGCTTTGCACATAGTAGGCATTCACTAAATACTACTTATCTCATTCAAGTCATTAATAATGCAGTTTTTAAAAAAGCACTGTTATTGAAAGAAATAACACTATCCATTAAGAAAAGTAGTTAAGCAGCCATTCATTTATTCAACCAGTATTTATGGAGCGCCATACCTCTGTTTGCTTATCTACTTTCTTCATCCTATTCTGTGCCCTGGGAGGCTACCCACAATGCCTTGCTTTAAAGGGATCCTCCTCCCTCCAGCTTTCTACAGGTTACAACTGGAGGCACTGGCAGGAGATCTGAAGGTAGGAAGAGAGTGAGGAATTTTTGTTGAACACAGGTTGGCCTTGGCCTTGGTCCTCAGCTGAAGATCACTGCTCTTCTCCAGCAGCCCTCCTCAAAAAGCTACATCCTTCTAGGTTCTGGTCACAGCTCCCACCTCCAGACCTAGACTATGCTTAGTGAAGGTGCCCATTTTTGCTGGCCTCAGAATATGTCATTATCCCTTTTGGTTTCCCTAAGTCCTGCCAACACATTTGTAAACATTCTTGTTTATTAAACATTCCTTTAATAACAAGTTTAAGTATGCCATATGTTTCTTGTCTGAACCCTGACAATTAAAACCATGTATTCTTTCAGACACAGTTCTAGGCCCTTAGAGACCTCCAGCTAAAACTAAGAAATAGTTTTTAGAAATGTAGCCCTTTTGAAAAATTTTATTGCTTTTCGATAATAATGCCCCATCCATATGTTATTCAAAAAACTCACTAATAGAGTAGAAATGTTCATTTTATTGGGCCTCCCATTTCTTTTTTGTACTTCATGAAGTGAAAACTAACTTAACAACAGTGATAGCCTGCTAAGCATGAACTAGAAGTCTAATAGTAAAGACAGAGATTAAGAAAATTGTTCAGGTAATTTAGACTAAAAGCCCATTTTTATCCTAATCATATGTGTATTTTAAACAGAAGCATTTCATCCCTAGAGAATTCTGGCTTCATATTTCTCTTTATCAATATGTTAGTAAACAAAAGATATGAGTTCGATTTAATGAACATTTATTAAGTGCCTACTATGTGCAAAACTTTATAATAGGCAGAAAAACGGACAATATATATATCTTAAGAATCTTACATTCTTATAAATGAGACCACAGATACAAAAATTACTGTTAACAAAATGCTACATTAAACTGTTACTAAATATACATATAACTTCATGCTATGCTTTTTCTTTCCTACTATCTTCTGACTTTTTCAGTATTTTCTCTAACAGATAAAGTACATTAGATTATATTGTAAATTTGTTATACAGTATAGTCTAAATGAAATGCCACTTAGTGAAGGTTTAAGTATAAGAAAAGAAAAAAACGAATTAGTAAATTCTCATGTCTCAATTTTTTAAACATCTTAAAAACGAGATTTTACAAGCTGCCGAAGAGTGAGTATATAACCACACAGAATTTGATACATCTGCCTCAATTTGCCTGTATGTTCTTAAAAATGTAGGTAAACTGTGCTCAAAAGCTTCATAATACATGGAGAAAGTTAAAAGAAAGGTTCTAAAACCAGGAATTTTTAGTTTAGAAAGTAAACTTGATCGGAAAGGAAATGTTGTGTTTCTTGGAATAATTACTCATGTGCTTATTTAAACCCTAAATTTCCTTTTGGACTTTCAGTCACTCTGAATTCGTACCTTTTTAACTTAGACAAATAATGCACATGACTTCTAAGGTGTCAAGCATGTCCACCTTTCATTGCTGAATCTTAAATAAGTAAAGGAAATCCAAATACAAGACTGCTGCTGTCCTTTGGGAGAGTAATTTACACACTAACAAAATGTTCTGGATCACCATGTTGTTTAAAACGATTCACTTGATCCCACCTAAGAACTTTCTGGCCCAAGTAATCAACTGCTTTGTAAAAAAAGTACCCTGAAATGTCTAAATAGGCATGTCTCTCACCACTCTTTAAACATACCACCACAACACCTAGGAAGAAACCTCCCTGACTATGACACCTGTCAACTAATAATGGGCCACAAATAAGCTGGTTTTCTTACAGATTATATAGTCTCTACCACGATTTTCAATTGCCCACATCCCTTTCTGACATTTCCTTCCATGCAACCCACAGCTTCCAAAGTTCACAGTTAAGTTATGGTTACACACACTTACAGGAGGGGGAAAAAAAAAAGTTTGAACCAATCAGTGCAGAGGATTCTTGAAACAAAAAACAAAAACAAAAACAAAGCTAGCTCCCTTTGTACCTTTACTCAAGCATGCATTCCTAAGAAGTTGGATGTAAATCAAATATAACAACAAAATCATCCTTTCCAACTGACTTAAGAAATTATTTCACAAACTACTTTTCTTAATATGTAATTAATCTTTAATAGGTCATGGTTCCTAATGGCTTAACTTTAAATTATACTTTCTGTCAAAGGCTTAGTGACCTGTAATAATCTCTGAAGCATGTAAATTAACTAAGAAAGCATTTTCACTGGTGAATCTCTTCATAAACTGTGGAAAAATCATTCTCTTTTATTTGCCTGATATATCCCAATTTCTCCTGTATTTGATTTCCCTAATTCATAGTATATAGCCAGGCATGATATTTTCAGCTAATGTACTTAATGAGCATATGATCCAAGCTGCATGAAGGAAAAGCTGTATCCAAGTGACACATGGGCTTGTTGATGCCACTTACTGTGCGTTTTTCTTTCCGAGGTTCTCCACACAACTGACTAAAACAGAGGTCCTGAAGCATGATCGCGTGATGTGTCGAAGGCTATCAACTGTGTTCAAGTGTCTCAAGAAGAAACGAGATACCAGAGATTGGTGTGGAGTATCTGGCATTAGGAAGAAGATGGTTCCCATCAGAGTGGCGAGCAAGGGGTGGTTTTAACAAATAAAAGAGTTATTTTATTTATTTATTTTTATTTTTTTTTTTTGCGAGGCAACCCTTGGTTAACCTCACAGATTGCAAGGACCTTGTCAGCTTACAATCCCTTATTTTTTTAATTTTTATGCCTACAGCACCAGGTCTTCCTAGGTGGTCTCCCATCCAAGTACTACCTGACTCTGCTTAGCTTCCAAGATCAGACAGGATCGGGCTTGTTCAGGGTAGCATGGCCGTAGATTAAAAGAGGTATTTGAATAGAGCATCTCTGGATTTGAGTGGTTTATTTATTTGCTTTATTCTGGTGTTGTTTTTGGTGACCAAACAGGTTACAGCCGGTAGTGATGGTGGGATAATGAAAATTAGCAAGAATGAAGTAGTCCGGTGTCTATCTTGCCAATGTGGGAAAGCTCCAGGCACGCTGAAATAGTGAGAGGGTTTTGGCCCCAGACCCAGGGCTGTAAAACAAAGACCCTTAGGAATGTGATAAAGGAAGGATCCAGAAGCAGAACGAGGATATGAATAGGCCAGAAGCCATGGAGGATGAGCAGGGCTCAGCCATGGGCTACTCAGCTAATCTGCAAAGTTAGAAACATGAGAACAAAGCAGAAACAGCTCTGACACGGTTTTGGTAAACCAGGAGAAGCAGCCATGTTAGTGGAAGGAAAGGCAGAAATTTGGCCAGCCCTACCTACTGGGGTGACCTCAGAGTGACCACTACTCAGAGTGCTAATCAGACACCAGCTGGTGACTCTGGCTCATTCACACCCCAGTCCAACCACTGTGGTAAATTTCCTGAAATGACTGCTAAAGCTGTGTGTGGCCTCCCTTCTCCTTCCTTCCTCTTCAGGTCACTGTACTGACCAGTCATGTGAGGTCAGGCCTCCACTCTCCCCATCTCTGGCCCTCCTGCCACTCTCTCCCCAACTCTCTGCCTCTCTGGAGTTCTACTTCCATCTCTTCACTTTGGGTAGCTTTCCTCATCTGTAAAATGAATAGCTTGGACTAGACTATCTTAAAGTTCCTTCCGGTTCTGTGATTCTGTGATTCTTGGATGTTATAAACTCCCAGAATCATAAAATTTAGAGTTGAAAAGAACTTCAGAAGTCGTCTATTCAACCTCCTACTCAACCTAAGCTAACCTAGCCAGAACTAATAAGCTTTGAAAGTTCTATGCAGTTGTTTTTGGCTGGCTGAATACAGCAATAATCAAAGCTTAAAAATCTTAAAACACGAAATACATACATACACACCACACACACACACACACACACACACACACACACACACACGCACACACACACAAGACTTTTAGAACATCTAAGGAAGTGTTTCAAGGAGCTGCAGCCCATAGAGCAGCATGTTCTATTGCTTAGAAAACCGTATCTAAGTAGCGTTCCCAATCTGTGTTTTCACAATATCCAGAGCGTACTGAAAAATCACAAGGGATGTCAGGAAATTCTCCAAACACAACTAATTTTCAACTTATTATTATGCTTATAAATATATAAGACAGGGTGATGAGATGTCGCAACATCGAATAAACAAAGCCTCAAAAGGAGAATAAAGAGTATAAAGGAGAATCAGTCATATTTTCAGATGCATTCAAGAAAAGCCAAAAGAATGTCATCTATTCTTAAAAGGTAAGTTTCATTTAGCAAACTACTTTTCAAAATTCATTTTGATCTCTGATAATAAATATTCTCTCTCCCTGTTCAAAAGAATTATTTTCTTAACAGAGCCTATGCCAACTATCATAGTACAGATCTTGAAAAAATCATTGGATGAATTTAGGAAACGATCACTTAAAACAATAATAATTTTCCACTGTGTTTTTTTATGAATTACTTAAAAGTGGTGAGTTCATACATAAATGAGATATACTTACAAGTCTGAATATCAATTCTCCCAAAAATGATGTATAGATTTACTACTATTCCAACAATAATCCTATCAGATTCATTTTTTACGGAAATTGACAAACTGATTCTAAGATTTACAAAGAAATGCAAAGGTTAGAATAGTTCAGACCACTTTGAAGAACATGCACTTACTATATTGCTATAATAATTCAGACCATGTAGTATTGACACAAGGATATATATGGAACAAAACAAAAAGTCCAGAAAAAGAAAGACATAAATGTGGTCACTTGATTTACAACAAAGGTGACACTGAAATTCAAAGGAGAAAATGCAAAATGTCTTTTCAATAAATGGTGCTGGATGAATTAGGTATTCGGATGGGGGAAAAAAACAAATCTTGACCCTATCTATACCAAACACAAAAATTAATTAGAAATGGATAGCAGACCTAAATGTGAAAGGTAAAATACAACTTCTGGAAGAAAATATAGGAATGTATCTTCATGACCTTAAAAGTAAGAAAAGATTTCTTAAACAGACACAAAAAGCAATAATTATAAAAGATGAGTAAATTGGATTTCATTAAAATTAAGAACTCTGTTTATTAAGGCATTAATCAGACAGTAAGAGGAAAAACTGAAAATTGGGAGAGATATTCTGATTCATGTATCTGATGAAGAATTTGTATCCAGACTATATTTTAAAAACCTATAAACCAATAAAAAGAAAACTCCAATATAAAAAGTGAACAAAAGATTAAGTTGTATGTTATGTGAATTATAGTCAACAAAGCTGTTATCTTTTTTAAATGAGCAAGAAACTTCACAACAGGTAGCCAAATGGCCCATAAACATGAAAAAGTGCTCAACATTACTAATTATCAGGAATACAAATTAAAATCATAACAAGATACTATCCATCAGAAGGGCTAAAATTAAAAAGACTGACAATACCAAGTATTAGCGACATGTAGAGCAATTACATTTCTCATGCTTTGCCTAGTTAATATCTGGTAGTATCTGCCAAAGCTGAACAAACACATATCCTATGACTTACCATCTCCTCTCTTACGAGTGAGTGCATATGTTCACCAAATGGCATAAAAGAATGATTGTACCAATTATAGAAACTCATAATAGCCCCAAATTGAAATAATCCAAATGCCCATTAAGAGTAAAGCAGATAAATAAATTGTGGTATATTCTGTGATAGAATATTACATAGCATTAAAAAAAGAGCCAACATCTGCTACACATACAACATGGAGGAATCTAACCAAAACAATAACACTAAAGATGCCAGATACAAAAGGATACATACCATAGATTTTATTTTTAGGAAGTAGAAGAACAGGAGAAACCAATCTACGAAAATAGAAGTATGACTAGTGGTTCCCTTTGGGGAGTACAACCTGGGAAGGGGCATGAGGGTGCTTTCTGGGTACTGGAAATGTTATAGAGTGACCTGTGTGGCTATTATATACTGAACTATTTAAAATTTGCGCACCTTACCTGCATGTATTCTGCCTCAATAAAAATTTTCAATAAATAACTAAATAAAAGTATCCCATTGTGCTCCATGATGACCCAAATCATGTCTTATTTACATATTTGCACCTTCCAGCGACTGCTCAGTGTTTGATGAATTTAATTAAATTGGCCAAATAGTTCCAACTATATGATCTTAACTAGATGATTTTAGTACAATAAGTCTGAATTGTCAATAGTAGAACTAATGCTTGCTTCCTGCAGGCTCCTTTTAAATTCCCAGTGCATTCATATTTAAAATATCTGGCTTTCTCCCACTCCCCAAAAGGGAGATAGGCGTATTTGCATATTGAAAAACAACCCCACTTGCCAGGTTTAACAAGATTTAAATCAAAAAGGCAAAAGGAAGAGGAAACAAAGAAAGGTGCTGCTGTGGCGCCCTAGAAAGCAGATGTTCATTAGGGCCCAGACACACAGATTACTATCACAATGTACTTATCTGAACATGCTATCGTCAGACCACACAGTCAAATCAAATTTCGAAGGCTCAAAGGATGTGCACTGAAGAACATCCTGTACTGCTGAAACATGAATTTGAATTTTGTGATAGAGACAGAGGGGTAGAAAAGAACACCAGATTTCACCCACTATCATTTTAAATACTATTTATATATTAAGACATAATCTGGTCTTTTAAAAAAAGCAATAGAAATCAAGATTTTAGATTTCTGGTATTAAAATTAAAATCTGAAGAACTATTACCAAGTAAGAAACACATCTTTCTTAGTCTTCTGCAAATTAAAAAACACAATACTTTTGTGATTATCTTTAGATAAAAAATAGTTTTGTGAAATAGTCAAGAAACAAAAAAAAAGGTTATGAGTGATTTTAAATTTTAGTATGGGTTAAGAAAAAAATGTAAGTATCTTACCATTTCACTATGTCATATTTACATTCCAATCTCATTAGAGTATACATTTATCATCAAAACATTTTCTATTATGCTAATTATGTTCTCTTTTGTTCAAAATATTACATCATGTCTGCGCTTCTGTAACACGCTTGTACATTACCAAATAAAATTTTATTTTAAATTTCCATACAAAATTGGATAAGGAATCACAAAGAAAACCCAATTCAAAGAGGCAACTGTAGTTAGCAAATTCTTAATCATACTCTGTAGCATGGAGAGGTAGTAAAGTTTCTTCAGCCAAATTAAGTCAGGCACAGTTTGTCCCTGATTTGGGCAAATGCAATGAGAGTAGCTTATATGTGACAATCATCACCCTGGTAGACCCACCATCAGCACACACACCTGTAGAAGTTAAGTCCAAAGTGGCACTGCTCCCTGGTGTGCAGGAAGAAAAGGTGAGGGCAGGAATGGAGAAGAGAGAAGAAGGAAGTGAGGGAAAAGAAGAGAAAGAGAATACACACTGAGACTGCCCAAACCTGTGGACTCCATCCCCACTTACTCCCACTTGCAGCCCTTAGACATGAAATACAGGAAATGAGTTTCAAGTTCGAAATAACAAGTGAATTTTTTAGAACAAAATCTGTTGAAAACACAACTCACTGGGTAAGGTATGCCCAATGATTAAGCAAACACACAGAGGAGCCCCAGAAAGATACCATCTGCCCAGCTTTAGAATTTTTGCTATAGTAGTTTCCCTAGTAGCCAATTCTTTCTGCATTGTTGTTATCGTTTAATAAAACTATGCAAGTTATCAAAGTTGAATGAAACCTACGAAGAGGCTGAGGTTAGGAAACTTTTTTTAAGACTTCCATTTTTAGAACAATGAAAGTAATCAAAACTGTGCTTTGTGGGAGGCACAGAGGACCTTGGGAGTATTTCATTAATAACCTGAAAATAAAAACTATAATTTTTCTTTTTATGAATGTCTGCATTTGTCAAAAGCATGTTTGGTGATGAATTCAAATTGCTGTTTGGAAGACAAAAGTAAAGCTGACAGCATCATAAATTTCTAATAAAATTTACTTTCGTTAGAATCAAATATTTTATGAGACTGTATTATATAAACTGTGAAAATACCTCACTGTTATTTTGCAGGTAAGAAAGGGTTTAGAGGTTCTCCAGTAGTAGAAATATACTCCCAATTAATAACTTTCAAAAATCACCATGTTTAGAAAGCGTTAAATAGGAAAAATAGTATAGTGTCATTTAAAAAGCTTACATATAAATGTAAATTTATCATGTAAAATTCATTTTGGCAACTTTGATTTCTCTCCTCACAAGAAAATCAAGTTAAAAACACAGGATTCCATGAGATAACCATCCAATTCTGCCCACTCTAATTATTAAAATTTTCAACTTATATATAAAAAAACAACTAATATCATGTAAAACGGGCCCACACCTGCAGAGCTGGAAAGATGATGCATTTTTCGAGATCAGTAAAAAAGTTGTTTTTTTTTTTTTTTGCTATCTACAAAATGATCTAATTTTGTTACACAAAACATTTCCCCGAAGCCGCTTTTTATCTGGGACCCAGCAGTCAAACAGCACCATGTTGTTCAATGAGCAGCCAGAGGGCTGGGTTCCGTATCCTACACTGAAGCTGAAGAGAGGACAGGATAATATGACTCCTGGAGGACTGAGCTCCTTTGTAGAGATGAATAACAGCTGATTTTAAAAGAAGTAAAGCTAGATAGTGACCAAATAAAGAGAATAAATAGCTATGTCCACAAAAGATCAGGAATAATAAAAAAAGTGTTGTTTTCTGATAAAATGCCAACTCACATTAGACACAGTATCAACGTGTAGATTGCAGACACATAATGATCTAATTAGTATCACAACAAGACTCCAAACTTATTTTTTCCCCTTTACCATGAGCCAGGCAAATGAATCAGGAGAAATAAATATCATTTCAAGCGGTTTAAAACCATAAAAGTAACATTGCTGCATAACCATTATGTCATCATTTAAGGATTATATTCTCAGCCTGTCACAACCCTAATAGGTTGCCTATGCACATTTATAAGCATAAAACTCGAAAAATAATAATGTAAAATAGGGTAATTGAATATGAAAATCTGAGGGGAAGGAGTTAACATAAAGTATCAAAAAATATTATGCTTTAAATTCTAAGTACTCATAAGAGGATTGTAAAGAGAAGAAATACAAAACAATACTGATTATCAATTCAAGAAATTTTCATTCATTAACCTAAAGCCCAACTTCTTTTTAAAGTTCTCAGGTTTATTACAGCTCTTATTAACACTTTACTTTTTTATCACAAAATGCATGGCACTGTTTTTAATCCCATATATAGATCTTAGCGCCTTCTCTGTCACTCAGCCCCTTGTGCTGCCTTGCTGGGTGAACTATCCTGTAAATGTTCTTTGCTTATTTCTTGTATTGTTTCTATTCTGTCTTCCCTGGTAGCTGGTGAGGTGCTGGTGAGCCAGGGAACAGATATTACAATTCCTAACCTTCCCCAATGTCAAGTGCAGAGAATGGTGCCCTGGGGTCACTCAGGTAATACAATCGATTAGTTAGTATTTTAGCTCTCCATGAACCTCAGAAATTTTCCAACAAGCTACCAGCTTAAAAGTAAACAACTCCAGAATACAGATGTTACAGCCAACATAGGAAATCATCCATCGGACGTTGAATTGTGTGTTCACAGTACCGATTTACAAGCAAGTTAACTGTTCTTTTTAGCATCTAATCTCTTTTTCATAATCTAGGTTTTCATATTCATCATCCAGAAGACTATTCTTCATCTTCTAAAATGACAAATGTATCCATTTAAGAATTAGGGAAAAGACAATGTATGGAGGACAATGTTCAGTTATATATTTTCTCCCCTAGGATGTCTAGGATTTTGATTTTTTTCCCTCTCCTTTTTATTTCTCTATTTCTTCTCCTCTCTCATCATCATCATCATCATCATCATCATCATCATCATCAATTTTGAAATGCTAATTTTCCAGTGCTTGTTTGAAAAATTAAAATATTCATATAATTATGTTAAGGAGACTAGAGGCACTAAGCAAAAATAAGAAATTCAATAATAGGGGATACACGTTCAATTTGTTCTTGGCTTAGCTGTCATCATTCTCTTTACACTTTTCCCCTCATATCAACCCGATTAAGAAATGTTTAGTTTCTGTTATCAAATTTGTGTGTCCGCTCAAATTTGCACGTGTGTTCGCACATGCGGTTCTGAGAAGACATTTTTTGTGTATCATCTAACCGAACTGCTAGTGGTAAATGTCTGTATCACCCAAGTATCGCCCAAGTGCTGCTCCTCCTGAGGCACAGCCCAGTTCCACCTGGTTTTACTATTTATTCATTACGATGAACAGCAGAGAAAACAGTACATTTAAATTCATTCCACATAAAATCCCCAAGCCCAATGTTCAATTTTGAATACTAGTTTAATTTTATGCCAAATATTATGGCACTGCATTTAAATCAATGACTTATCATTAAAGATTTTTCTTTAAAATAAGTTATGTTAGCTACATTGACTAAAGCATTTCCACTTAAGAGCAACTTGACATGTTCCTGCTTATTCCTATAATATATCCCAATGAATGGGATAAAAAGCTAGATGGCTGAATGCCATGTTTAGAGTTATGCAACAGTCAGTAACTGAGAGAGAACTGGAATTCTGAACACCTCAATGATAATTTATATCTTAGTTATTATCCATTAAATGTTTTTACTAAGCCTGAAATACCTTGGTAATAAAGGGGAATTTTCTTGAAAATTAAGCAGGAAAAAGTCTGTATTGTGTTGGTGAAGGGCAGTAATGGGAGGCAAAGACAGGCTGAGTTACCAATTCATCACATGTCACATTCCCCTCTTAATATACACTATGAGATTTTTTTTTTTCTGGCTCCATATTTTTTAATAAAGATTGCACAAAAAGGCACTTTGGATTCCAAAAATTAATCATTGACCGGTTGATATGTCATTCATCTTAGGGATCTTACTCAATTCACAAAACATCTGAAATATTTTCTTACAAGAATAAAATAAATCAAAATACAAATCAAACTATATTGAGATTTCATTAGAAAATTAGTCTGATTATAGTTGTAGATTTTGATCTCTGATTTTTTTTCTGGTCTAAAAAAATTTTGCGGGTACTTATTCTGAATAATAATAGTCATTTACAAGCATTTATTTAGCACCTAGTATTCTGGAAATCAAGCAAGAAACCAGGAGAGTGTTGATATCCTCTGAAGAGAGACTAACAGTGAGATAGCAAGACCATGCTTGGGGAAAATAAGCTTCTGTGAACTGAGCATCCAATATAAAACAGACTAGACAAGAAATTCCTCATCTTTAGAAAGAATGAACGATATTTAAGTGTCCATATCGTTTTTACTAAGCACTTAACCTTCCATTCTAGAACTTCCTCACATGATTTTTACTGGTTCTGCAGATATGGAGATAAAAGAATTTTCTTTTCTGGCAACTTCTTTCTCAGCAAAAAGAAAAGGAAAAAGGATCCCTTTGTCTTTAGCTAAAACACCCCTAACTTAAAATTTCAGTACTTATTTAAGTAAACTGGAGTAATTTTAAAGTTCTAATAAACCATTAAGCAAAATGCAAAGTCTGAGCAATAAATCAGACAAATTTAAAATTTTTATTTCTTAAAAGTGTATTACATGGAAATTGCTCATATCTGAATTTAAATTCAAAGCCAAGATTGCCAAACACGTAAAGTATATCTAGTTATGCTGATACTAAATGATTTAATACTTTCTGACTTCTCTTCACTTATCTTTTCCTGTTCCCTTCTAGTAGCTTAAGATTTGGCTCCCAACATATAAAAAAATAATATGTATTATGGGAAATTCAAAAGAAATAGCTCTCAGAGGGGAAAAGTGCTACAATAACATTCCCATGACCTTGAGTCTTCCAACATCACTTCCAGATAGCCACAATATCCCACTCACCTAAGGAAATAGGTGTATTCATCCTGTAAAATATTGCATTACTTTATAGATACACTTAAGCAAACTTTATTCGACTCATAAATGTGGTTACTTCTTAAGATCCAAAGCACCCCAAGTCTTAATATATCATGTCTCTGTACCTCCAATCCACCTTAAAATGCTCAGTCGTTCTATATATCAACTCATGACCGCTAATTCCTGTAGAAACAGATTGATGTAATATTCATTTAGCTACAACTAAGTAAAAGTTAAGGAATTCACAAAATATTAATGCACCCAAAAATTCAATTCAGAAAAACTGTTTTGTTCTAGTAGGCTTTATTAATAGAATCCAAAACTATACTCCTTATTTTCCAGCTTTTGAAGCTCGGTTCAGATATGTTCTTTGGCATACACTTACACAAAAATGGCTTTCAAATCGACTTTGTTTTAGAAACAAACATTTCTTTAGTATAGAAAACAATACTGTTGTATACATAAAAACTTAAAAGTCAAGCTTTTTCAATACGATATTTTACAGAAACATATTTTGGTAACTGCGAATAAAGATCACGAATGCGTCAAATTGCTTTTAATTGGTACAAAATATTAGCAAACCATGTAAAGAACATTTTGTACTTCCCTTTCTTCAAAAGACAAAGAATATTTTCGATTCTCATAAAATATCTGCATACATGCACTGGTAAGTTGTAGTATCTTTGAAATAAACAGACCATAATTCAAGGGTTGGCTTTACTATAAGTGAAATTAATGCAGCCATTGTTTGAAAATGTGTAATACAAATCTTTAGAATAAAATACGTTAAATTATCGGAATAGTTCTGTGTAGCTTCAAAGCGGACACCATATTTAATTTTTCATACTATAGCATGAGTCATTTTATATAAGTCAGAAAATCCTTTAGAACAATATGTGCTCATATGTATGAAGCTATATCAAACTACATCTTTGAATGTGATAAAGAGAATCTGCTGTGATAAGACCATCCTGACAGAAATACAAAAACCCCGAAAAGCGTGTAACATCAGGTTACTTGAAATCTATGTTGCTCTACACTGAGGTCTTATGAAAATTCCACAATCTCCTTCATTTCTACTCATGTCGTGCCCTCCCACAGCATCCTCAAATTTACTTGATGCAGCTGTATTCCTTTTTCTAATAATTTTCTCTTCCTGTCAAAGCACAAAGCATACCAATATGGTCACACACTGTAATACAGCTCCGTAGATTTTTTGTTATTGGTAATAAAATGTAGAAGTAACTGTTTTTCATGGGGAAAATTCTAAATAAATTTTCCAAACAGACTCTGATTTGATGATTAATAAAAGAATAATTTGACATTTGTTAACTTTTAAAAGTATGGGAGCAAAACTCATTTTCACGTGCCATGTTAATTGGTATCTATTCCTTTTGATGAAAAGAAATCCCATCCATTTATTCTTCCTCAGTTTAAAACAATCACATCCTCTCTTGACCACAAGTTTAAGTCAAATAACACTTTGTAAATAACCGTGTCATTCCTCAGTTTTTGATATAACCTCCAAACAGAAGTTTCAAAAGAACTCTGACTAGCAAACACATCACTGTACTTTAAACAGAGTGATGTTTTCTATCCCATTCTTCAGGGAGGTTAAAACACGCACACACAGGCAAGGATCATCACTGTAGACAACAGATTCTGAGTTTATTAACTATGTAGGTAGATTAAGCAACGCTTGCTTTTAAACTAACCATAAATCAAATGGAGTCTCTTTCTTAAATGACTCACACTACCATGTTACCAACAGATATTTAAGGGAAAATAAGAAAAGGGCTACATGTTTTGAACTGTGCTTATCGAAAATCTACATCTAGTCACTTTATATTTTAGGAGATGCCTCTTACTGAGATAATCAAGATACTTTACAATAGGGAATTTAGATTTAATTATCAAACTTTAATACCACGTTATATAGGTCAAGTGAGTATGTGTGTCCTTCTCCGGAAACAAAGGGATTCAGAGTAATAGGATTTCAGATTTCATAGTAGAAAAAGCAAGATATGTTTTGAGAATGTCATTTACTGTAACACAAATCAATATTAAATGCTTTATGCAGGAAGAACACTTTCAGAAAATGGGCCCTAAAGCTTTCTGGGATCCGACCCTAATTACTAGAGCAGGCTCTTGCCGTTTGTCTCTCTCTTCAATTATTTACGGGGCAAAAAGAGCCAAATGGCATTGCATTAGCTGTATTAAACGCTACGTACTTGGTTTCTAACTTACTAATGGTACATAAAAATTACTAAGGTGAATGTGCTTGTAGGAACATGGCCTTTTTCCTTCTACACCTGAGTGTATATATTTATTATTCATATAGTTAAGTGTTAAATAGGCTGTCCTTCAGCCACCCAATGCTGCATAATTTAAACAAGTGCATTAAACATATATGACATCTAAAAGGTAGTACATTGATTACTGATTATGCCTCAAAATTTCTTGGAACAACTTATATTTACAATGTAGCTTGCAAAAAACAAAAACAAAAAAACAAAACATACACCACCCTCCAGTCCCTGAAAACAAATTTATGGAGACCACACAGAAATGAATAATGGGTATCCTTGCTGCTACCATCTTGCTGCTTTCTAGCGACCCAAAGTAAAATATGAATTGGAGGGAGTGAAAATGAGGCCCTTGAGTGCTAGGAAATTTCTGGTCTCTATGCCGACAAGAGTCCTTTTTACATGGACAAATACAGAGCTATGTTGTGCGTAACATGGACCACACACACTGTAAGAAAAGCTTATCAAGGATGAATCAGAGATTCTTTGCACCAGGCCAGAGGTGCCCGCTCCCAGCAACCAGGGCATGATTACAACCTCCGAAAGAAAGTTCAGGCACTGCATCCATACTTGATTCTTTTGTGATCTAGAAGGGCATCCACCTAGAGTCGTGATAGGAGATGCTAATTGCTGAAGAACGCTGGCGCAGCCAACTTCCACCTTCCCAAACTGTGGAAGAAGCTTCCAAAGTAGTGAAACCCTCTCTTCATGGACTCTCTCTATATTTTTTAAATGAGTCTAGGAGGCATCAAATTCTCGTAAAAATAATATAAGCCCACTAACCAAGTACCCAGGGTCCCTAGAAAGCCAGTCGCAATTTGTACGGCTACACGTCATCCTCTGTGTTACCCAAGAGTCTGCCAAGGCCACTTTTGAAAAAGCGCCATTGGATATTGATCCGTGGTAAATATATAAGGTAGTATTTTTCTAAACTAAATACAAAGTCGCTTCCTCCTCTGCACTGAAATCTGCCCATTGTCCTTCCGTCGCAAAAGCTACAAGGATGATTAAAAACGGACATCAATGAACGCTGAGTGAACTTTGGCCACTTTTCTACCCAAAACACCAGCGTAAAAGTAGAAATCAGTAACCAGGTGAAGTGCCACACCGCACAAAGATCAACGCGAGAGGGGGGCGCGCGGGGCCGGAGGCGGGGAGTAAAGCGTCCCGTCCCCCACTCAAGCCCCAGACGTCGCGCGCGTGGAGGCTGAGGGGCGTCCCCCGGGGGGCGGGAGGCTCCGCGCCACTCCGAGGGAAGCCGAGAGTTTCTGCTCGCAAGGCGAGGCCCAGGAGAAGGGGTCGAAAAGCCGCGCCGCCAGCGGGTCCTGCTGCGGGCCCCAGGCGTCGGCGATCTAGCAGCCAGCGCGCGGCGAGGGGCTCCGCGAGGGGCGCCGCTCGGCCCCGCGACCCTCCCCACCTCCCAGACCAGGAAGGGGCTGGCGGCTCTTTCCTGTCTAGTCTCTCCCCCCGCGGCTTTCTGTAACCCGATCCCCGCACTACGCTCCCCCGGCAGCCGCCGCCCCGCGCGCCACCCGGCTCTGCCCAGGCCAGCGCTATAGTTAGCAACCTTCCATCAACTCCGCCGGGGGCAGCGGGGGCCCACCGCACGCCCCTCCCCGGGCCGGTGCCGCGCGCGTCCCCGGCGCCCTCACCCTTGGCACCCTTTTACCTTCGCTTGAAGATACTGGGGGTAGTAGTAGGTGGCGTACTGAGGGTACATCTGCTGTTTCCACACTTTGCCCATGAAGCTGGAAGGGAGCCTGCGGTGCAGGGTCGCGGGCACTTTGGGGTTTCCAAGTCTCGATTTCTCCTGCCTCTCCCTTTCCGGCGGCGGCGGCGGCTGCCGCTGCTCCACCTCCCAGCCGGGACAAGACGTCCTCCTCCTCCTCCTCCTCCTCCTTCTCCTCTCAGGCAAAGAGAAAGAGACTGCAGAGCGCAGAGGGCACCCCGAACAGGGCGCTCCCAAGGAGTTGCTTCCCGGAGACCGACTGCTCCGGGGCTGCCAAAGGCTGGCGCGCTGGCCGCTCCGCTCCGCTCCGGCGAGCAGGCTGAACGGGTATAGGAGGTGATCAATACAAGTGGAAAGTGCGGCGGCGGCGGCGGCGGCGGCTGCGATCGGTGCCAGGCGGCATCTGGGGTGGGTGCGCCGGATTGGGAGAGGGGAGAGGGGCAGGCTTGCCGAGGCCGTGGGGGAAGGGCGGGCGGGGGCGGGGCTTGGGCGCAGCGGAGCCGGGACCCGCTGGAGGTGAGGGCTGAGTTTTAACCACTCCTCACCTCCCAGGCTGGCGGTTGGAGGCGCAGAAACCCTGGGAGCCCCGATCGCTTTGTGTTGGAGTTGGGGGTGGGGGAGATTTGGAGGACTCAGCTTAAGAACTGCAGAGTGGACTCCTCCTTTGCTCATGAGTTTATATCTCCGTAAGGGGGAGGAGAGGTAGGAGAAAGAGGAGGAAATCTGATTAATCTCTCACTTCCCCCCTCCCAGTGATTTTTTTTCACAAGGGAAGAAAAATGATTTAGTGCCCAACCACAAAGCTGGAGTCGGGACACCTGGGTTCCCCTCCACCCTCCGGGCCACCACACTGATTTCCTAGGTGACCTTGGGAGGGTTAGTGTCCTTCAGTTTGGTTTTCCTAGATGCGAGAGGTGAAATTATGCCCTCTACACAAGGGGAGGCAAAGCTCGCGCGCGTGTACGCGCGCGCGCGCACACACTCACACACACACACACACACACAAATACACACACCCCTCACAACAAATAGAGGGATCCTTGTAAAGGGGAGATGCCGCTGAGGCAGAATGTTATTATTAGAGGACACAATGTAGACATCAGCTTTTCTCTGCCTTTTCCTAATGCTGCCAGACAGTCTGTCAACTCCCACTCAGGAGCGAGGAAACTCCCTGAGTTTGGAATATTTTAAGGCCATTTTGAAAGTCACGCTGGCATATTGTTGCAGTGTGCTTCAGTGACATATAAAATCAATCTCTCTCTCTCTCTGCCTCTCTCCATCTCCTAATTGTCACAGCACTAGACAGCCCCAGACAGCAGTGGTTCAGTTCGCTACATAACTAGATATAATTTAATGGAGTTAATTGGTCCTTGAAGCTGCCTGTAGAAGACTTTTATAGGCTAGCTCAAAAAGAGATAATACCAAAATGTACAAATAGGATGAGTAAGAAAGCACCTCCACACTAGAGTTCTTGTACATCTAATAAAATGAAAAATGAATTTGTTATTAAATAGACCTTGATTACTTTGTCTTGTCATTTCGGTTTTCCCAAAGTCTGTTATCTTAACGGCACAAAAGTAAACCCAACTCAAATGGAATGCATGATTTTGCTAAACAGTTACACTTTTATATGATTACATTTCAAAACAAGTTTAGTAAGATACTTTAAAATAATGAAATAGTAAGCTGAAACCTTTATAATCTTTATATGATTTAGACGAACTTCTAGGTTTTACATTTTGACAAAAAATAAATAAGTTTCTATGAGAACATTTTGGATGCACCAGGTGGCAACTCATGCTCTCCTTAAAAAAAAAAAAAAAAAAAAAAAATTGACAACCTATGTGAAATCCTATACAAATACTAGTATTTACTAAGCTTCTGCTACATCCTGGGCACTGTTGAGGTTAATGTTAATCTGAAGGTTGGAGTGGTTAACTGTCTAGCAGGAGAACTTAAATAGTTATTTATATTATATCATTGTGGGACCCTTTAATGTTTTTGAGCAGAAAATTGACATTAGCTTGTGCTTTAGGAGCCTACGAGGACTAGGAATGATGGTTTAGAGGAGTGACTGAAGGAAGAGAACAAAAACAATCTGAGAAGTTCTAGGTTTGAGATAAGGGAAATTATCAAATTTAGACTGTTCTACATTTTTCTGGCTGATGAAAATTCAGCCTGTTTTAGAGAGCCCAGAAGCATACCCACAATTATGTAGACACTTGATTTATGACTGAGTTGGTATTGCAGAGCAGTGGAGAAAGAATGAGCTTTTCAATAAATGATTCTGGGTCAATTGGCTATTCATATGGAAAAAAATGAAATTGGAGCCCTGCCTTACAAAAAGGGAAGAAAAAAAGCTCAAGTGAATTAAAGACCTAGATTTAAAAAACAGAACTATAAAGCTGTTAGAAGACCATATAGGGAAATATCTTTATAGCCTTGAGGTAGGAAAAGATTCTTTAATAAGGTGACCAACAGTGCAGGACTGATCAATTCGACTATATTAAAATTCAGAACACTGATTCATCAAAGGATTCTATAAAGAAATGAAAAAGCAAACCACAAAAGTTATTTGTAATCCATATAACTACAGAAGATTAATATAGAGAATATATAAAGAACTCTTTGAAATCAATAAGAAAAAATAAAACAACTAGTAAGAATATAAGCAAAAGAATGAATGTATGTATTTCACAGAGGAGGAAGCACAAGTGGCCCTATAACATATGAAAAGATCCTCATGCGCAGTATTAAAGGAAATGAAAATTAAAATAAGATACAATTTCACATTCACCAAATTAGAAAAAATTAAGAACTCTGAAAATATTAAGAGTAGGTGAAGCTGTATAAAAGGAGAAAATCTCAAAAACACTGCTTACTGGATGAAGTATAAATTGGTACAACCCCAGTTCGGCATTACCCAATCTCATTTGCATGTATGTTATGACACAGTAATTCTACTTGTAGGAATACGCTTCAAAGAATTTTTTTATATTTGTACAAAGAGATGTACAGTAATGTTCATAACATACTGAAAATAACTAAAACGTCTATTAACTATAGAATGGATAAAAAGGTTGATGTCTATGCATACAATAGAACAGTTTGCAGCAGTGAAAATGAATAAACTACAGCTAAAAGCATCAACATGGATCGTTTCAAGACTGATGTTGAAAAACAAGTCAACATAAAGCATAATTCCATTTGTATGACCTTGAATAACAAAAAATAACCACTAAATTGTGTAAGAACAGGTACATGGGCAGTAAAAAAAAAAAAAAAAACTATGGAAAAAAAGGAGGCTTATTACACAAAATTAAGAATAGTGGTTACCATTGAGGGAGAGGAAGGGGGATGTTCAGGGAGGGCCGAAGGGAACTTGTAGAAATGGTAATGCTCCATGTTTTGCAGTAGGTTGTAGAGCTATGAGAATGAACTTCAATATTTTTCTTTAAGTGGTTCATAGATTCTTTTGTATGTTTGCTGTATTTTAGACCACCACATTTTAAAAACAAAACTCAACTTTTAATTTTAATCATGATCATTTTTTTAAATTATTTATTATTTATTATTTATGCCTACAGCACCCAGTCTTCCTAGGTGTTCTCCCATCCAAGTACTAACCAGACCTGACCTTGCTTAGCTTCCAAGAATCAGACATTAGGCTTGTTCAGGGTGGCATGGCCGTAGAATGGCCTGTGGCTCTACTGAGGTGTGAACCTAGGACCTTCTGGGTGTAAAGTAGACATGCTAACCGCTGCACTATGGAACCACATCCTCATTTTTCAATAAATGCAAAAACAGAAGAGAATAAAATAATAACTTCTTTATTCCCGACACCCAGCTTCCACATTTATTAACATGTTGTCATTTATCTTTCACACACACAGAGACACACATTTTTATCTTTCTGGAGCATTTTAAAGCAAACCCCAAAAATCGTATCATTTTACCTGTGACATCTTAATATCTACCTCTAACAAATAAGAACTTTTTAAAACACAATATCATTCTCACAATTAACAAAATTGACAGTTATTTAAGATCAACTAATACCTAGTTCTTGTTCAGTTTTCTCCAATTATCTAAAAATTACTTTTTGTAGTTCATTTGTTTAAATCAGGATGAAACAATGCCCATATGTTAAATTTCGTTGATATATCTCCTAAGCCTCTTTTAATATATAAAAATTCACCCAAACTCACTTTTTAAATAGCTATTTATTTCTGAAAGAAACCAGGTCACTTGTCCTATAGAATTTCCTACATGGCTGATTGCAAACTGGTGGTGTTTAAAGTGATGGTTATATTACATGCAGGTACATTTTTTTAGGAAAGAATACTTCATAGATGGCGTTGTAAACACATAGTTGATATGATGTGCATCATCACGTTGCCTCAGGAGACACATGATGTCTGATTGTCTTTTAATGGTGTTAAGATTGCTTAAAAAAAAAAAAATTCAGGTAATATCAGTCTGATTGATCCATTAAAAATGTCCATGGGATGGACCTAGAGGTTATTATGCTGAGTGAAAAAAGTCAGACAGAGAAAGGTAAATACCATATGATTTCACTTATATGCGGAATCTGAGGAACAAAAAGAACAAACTAATCAAAAACAGACTCACAAATATAGTGGACAATTTGGTGACAGACAGAGGGGAGAGGGTTGGGGGGCTGGGAGAATGGGGTGAAAGATTAAAGAAGTACAAATTAGTAGTTGATAGCTGGGCACGAGGATGGGGAGCATGGCATGGGGAGTGCAGTTAGCATTGGTGTGATGGCTGGGGGGCGGCTAGGGGAGGGAGGGAGCAATTGGAATTGTTTTATGAACAATATAGATATCTAACCAATGTACTGTAGACTTGAAACTAATTTAAATAAATTTATATTTTTTTAAATGTCCATAGTTTTAACAGTCATTTATGAATGTTACCTCAATTCATTATTTCATTAGAGGTTACAAAATTGTGGTTTTTATAATTTTGTCACTACTTCTGCACTTATTAGTTGGAAATTGTCTGTGGAGAAGAACTTTCTCTTTTCAACTCCTTAGTTAACTTGAAATACAGTTAACACAAGAAAAGCAGAATAAATTTTCCCATTTATCAATTTTCAGAATAAAGAGTTGATGCCATAAGGAAATTCCAAAGCTAACAAGTTTTAAGTAACATTCTGAACTTTTGAGTTTTTATATATTTGATTTGTTTCAATCTATTATGGTCATTATTCTTGTTGTTGCTTAAATTGTCCCATCTTCAACCAATGGGGGATCATTTGAATTGGTTCCTGTGTCTTTTTTACCAAGCCCCAATAGTCTTTGATAGATTTTTTTTGCTTTCTAGTATGCTAAGATTGTCCCAGTTTCTTGTGAAGTTCATGTCCAAGCCTGGATCAGCTATTCCTCTAGAAATCTACATCAGCTGTTTCTTTAAAAAAAAAAAAAAATTAATAATAACAAAATATTTAAAATGTGTTTTTCATACTTACCATATTTAGAGGAAGACACTCATGAAGGATTCTTAATGAAACTTGTGCCAAGATGACCCCTAGGAGAGCATGAGCCACTGAATAATATTTTTGCAAGAGAAGTTATACCTTTATACCTTCACGAACATTTTAGAAGCATCCTCTAGTACAGGACATTGGGGATACAGTTGCTTGGTGTTCACCTACATGGAGCTTATGATCTAGTGACAGAAACAAAGATTAAATAATGGTAAATTGTGATAAACTCTATTAAAAAAGCAACAGTGTAATGGGATTAGAAATTTTCAGTAGAATTATCAGAGAAAATCACTTGGAGGAGACATGATGAATGAGAATGGTCAGCCATAAGAATCTTGTATTGAGTGAAAAGTGGGGAATGTGTCCCTGCAGGAGCAGCAGCAAATTAGACTTTGAAGCAAAAATTGTCTCACCCAAGATCTCCAACCTGGTTTCAATTATAACTAAAGGTAAACTTTTTAAATTATAGTTAATCAAAAGTGGATGAAACAAATTAGCATTGATTAATACCTTTGTTCTGTTGCCATCTGCCTGGGAGTATTGAAATAATGGAAGGATAAAATTAGAAATTTTGCTACAAAAGCTCCTGTGCAAGTGCATCAGTGAATTGGAAATGGGATTTAGGTTTATTAAAAAGACTGAATGCAGAACTTGGAGAATTATTGACCAGTGAGCATTCTTACTTCCACACTAGGTAAGTAGACGATATCTGTAATATGTTTACTGAACACTTAAATCAGAGAGGCCACATAGTTTTTTAAGTGATTGTGACTGACATATATGTTAGAGTTCTTAGAGGGTTAAACAAGAATGTAGATAAAAAGGAATGAGTTATAATTTATAATGAAATTTTGTCATGAATACAGAATTGTTTTAGTCTTCAGTGAAGGTTATGTATAAATCTTCTAACCTGTCTTTTCTCACATATTTATCCTCAGGCCATATTTTGTGGAAACCTGTCTTAAGAAACTAAAATCTCATTTTCTTTATAAGTGGTAATATACTTTAAATGAAACAGAAATTTTAAAAATATCAGAATACGTCCCTATCCCTCACCAAAGTTTGAGAAACACTGTTTAGTTCACACTTTTTGTCACAGCTCATAACTTCCTGACCAGACCCTTTCCATTACCCAGATTTATCTCTTCTCCCTACCTTACTTACCTCTTGGGTTGTAGTTCTTTCCTCCCCTCTGTGCCTGCTCCTTCCAACCTTTGCCATGTTGTACAACTCGAACTAGCTTTGACTTTTTCTGATCCATCTGCCTATAGTACCTTTTATCATTCTTCACTTTGCCC